>NC_056440.1:38810162-39110162 GCF_018296145.1 Oncorhynchus tshawytscha | reverse complement strand
TGCAAGGATACAAAAGGAAGAGGTAAGAGACATACTTACTCTCAATCTCTTTGATTTTCATCTCCCATGGAACGCAAGCCGTTTTGAAGTTTTCAAAGTCCCTCTGAAACTTCATCCATTTCTAACAGCAAAACCAGCAGTGTTATGGAATAGAGATCCCACATGGGCTTGCTGACTATACTTGTGTTGTAAAGGATCATAGATAACTGGTAGCATAAACATGACACAATAAAGAACACATAAAAACACTGGTCCAAGTATCGACAAATCAATGCCTTTGTCACCTATAACAGATGACTGTCCTCACCTTCAACATCATGACTTTATATGCATACAGTTTTCTGCTCTTTCCTTTCCCAAGAGCTCCCTCATATTTCTCCACAAACTCATGGGACTCCCTGTGAAATATGAGGCAGGATTAGTTACTGGTCCCGGTACTGGTAAAATAAATATAATCATATTGCACCATACTCCATGCTATGGCTACTCGGTGCTCCTCCAACGTGCTAAACAAGCTTCCTGGTTCCATTACATTACCAACAGCTACATTTATACCCTTTTCACACTACTGAGCCGAGCCAAACAAAGCCGGGCTGTAATGTGCTGGCCTGGCTATGCATCGACTGTAATTGCAGGGACCATGCTGGAAAGGACAATGTGACAGGGAAATATCTGAGACCACAAAATATGTTTTCGGAATCGAGACATATTATAGAGATGGATGGACTTGCCACAAAGCCTGTTTTAGCATGGACAGTGCCATGGAAGGCTTTCAACATTCTACATTAGTCAACTGGGTGAGACATTCCATGGGTTAAGGAAGGATCACTCAATTCAATCCAGGTCAGCGGAAGAGATCAGCCAATGAATCATACTCCTGGGCAACCATCCCAGCATTGCAGGTGGCAGTAAATGACTAAACCAGGCTTTATGCCTGTTCAGACTATGGCCTTATCTCAATTGCATGCTTCTCGCATCCTCTCTCCTCACCTCTTTCTCAAAGTCCATTAGATGAGAAAGACAGATGGCCCTTTCAGTTTGTTCATTAACCGCCAATTATTCCACAGAAGTAGAAGAAATGGACAACATTAAAAAGGCGATAGCACTCAATGGCACTGCCCACCGAGGTGTCTAATGGCAAAGATAGGTGTGCCCTCTCTCCATTTTCATGGGTCAACTCAACACAATAGTGTGAAAGGGGTAATAGTTTAGGGGCTGGGGAAATGCATTTGCTTTAGAGTTGGGGTTATCTCAGCACCGTAGAGTTAGCAGTTTCTTCCTCATGGGCCAAGGCTTTCCTCTTAGGGTCGAGATAAGTTTCTTCCTCTCATCCACTTCCTCCTTCAGCTTCTCCAACTCCTCGGGAGACAAGACCTCTGGTTTCTCCTCTCCCACTTTCTCTTCCTCATCCTCCTCTTCCTCTGATGACTCATGCTCCTCACTGAGACAGCAAGAAAAGTCGTTTTGTTTTTAAGGTTGGTGAAGGTAGAGGGCAACATTTTTGTCACACAAAAGATAATTATAGAGATTCTTATCTGCAATCCGCAATTTAATGTGAAACTTCTTTAAACAACGTGCATCATGATGAGCCGATTATTTAACCATGAAGATTTTAGTACCCTGCACAAGGAATGTCATGATTCACATGTGATGATGGGTTGTGAGCTGTATATAAACGTGCAATGGATAACTCCAGAGTGGCTCAATGGTCTAAGGCACTGCATCTCAGTGCTAGAGGAGTCACTACAGACCGTTTCGATTCCAGGCTGTATCGCAACCAGCCATGATTGGGAGTTCCATGGGGCTGCGCACAATTGGCCCAGCGTCGTCCGGGTTAGGGTTTGGCCGGGGTAGGCCGTCATTGTAAATAAGAATTTGTTCTTAACTGAATTGCCTGGTTAAATTTTTGAAAACTTCACTGCCCTTTGCTCATACAAAAAGTTAGCCACAATGTTTTGAAATGTAAAATGCCATGCAAGATTGTACACACAGGACCTTACCTTGTCTCAACCCTTTTTTTCTTTTGTTTCTTCTCAACTGTCTCTCCTCTTCCATTGTCCTCCTTTTTCCCGCCTTTTTCTGAGCGTCCATTTTTCCTCTTCTCCTCGGTATCCCCATCCTCCTCTCCTACAACCTCTACCTCTTTTTGCTCCAGTTTTCTGGTGTTTTCATTGCTGAAATTCTTTTGAGTTTTAGCAACTGTGTCATTCTTCACTTCTTCCTGCCTCTCATCCTCTCCCCCTTTCCCTTTTCCCTCCTTATCCCTCTTTTTTCGTCCTCTCCTCTCCTCTCTTCCTGGTCTGTCCTCCAATTCATTTCCTTGTTTTCTTGCACTGGAAGCTCTTCTTGCTACATTTCTTCTTCTCTTTCTGTCCCTCTCTTTCTTTCTCTCCTTCTCTTTTGCCCTCTCCTGCCTCCCATCAGAGTCAATAACTGTGTCCTCTTCATCTGCGGTAAAAACCAAAAAACAGAGACATGGCAGTCGTCATACTAATATTTTAACCAAACAATAATATTAGAATGACACAACAGGAAACAGGAAACGAATGAAGGGGTATCTCCTGCCTCCTAAAGTTTCTTTGAAAACACATTCACTGCTAGAATAAGATGAAAGAGAGGGAAAGGAGATAGACATGCCAGTAGGTGACAGATAACCAAACCCAAAAATGACCCCTAGCCCTGTGAGATCTGAGTGGAATTTAGATGTTCATTTTATATTAGCTCCACCTTGCCCTCTGATAGGCTAGGTGTCATTTTCACCATATGGCTTTTACCTGTCAATTCCTCTCAGATCTCCACAATTTCATAGAGGTAGGGTCTTGACTGGGGGTTGGGCACAAGTGTCACTTCTGAAATGGACGATTTTTTTGTGATTTGTTGAGGGACAGACACAGGCAGCATTTCAGTTTAGTAGGTATTCGCACTCAATCAAACCATAAAAAGGAAAAAAACGGCTCATTTTTTTTGTTCCGCCTTCAGTATATTTTCGTATCTCGGCCTCCTTGTTTTTTTTCTTCCTTTTGATGGTTTGAGTGCAAGTACCTACAGAACTCCACAGATATTTTTTTCCCCTCACACACCGGCCCCCATTCAGTCCTAGCCTGAGCACAGACCTTCATACTGGCTTTCCAGAGGTAGCATTTCAGCCACGTTTCATACACAAGATACTGTATATTATCAACCGTGACTCTTGTCCATGTTGGTCACTTTACTCTATTCCTTAACATACCATCCACTCTGCTCTCTTCCATCCTTTTTGCCCTCCCTCCCTCCGATGCAGGCTGTTGTCAGAGAGCCCTATTAATCCGGTGGTAATTGGGGACACAGGCCGTGAGAGGGGGACTGAGGAGTGCACAGGGTCGTGTGACAAGGATTTAGACTGTAAGAGTGGGGAGTAGAGAAGAAGAGTGTTTCCTGACTTGGACACAATGCCACATGTCAACACCTCCAGCAGGCCCTCTCTAGTATTCTCCAGCCAACCCAGCCCCTGATGAAATACTGTGAGAGCTTGTATACTTGACATAGAAATAGAATGACTAGAAGTTTGTGTAAACCTGCGGGATTGACATGTCTTGCCAAATCAGATGACCTTCACTGGGGCAGAAGAGGAGAGACTGGGTGGAATTCAACCGTAAAGCATTTCCATTAAGACCAAACAAATCTCTGTGCACACTGCTTCGTATTGCATCCCTGTCCGTGACATCTCGCCAATCTTTTTCAATTTGTCATTCGAATTCAACAGTTGTACAGGGCAGATATGCCAAGTTTACATTTTGTAGGCTTGAAAATGCCATTTGTTTATTCTCCTCCAGCCTTAGTGACGTGAAAGCTATGACATCATTTTTACTGGACTTGCTGAAGCAGAGAGTAAAGGCATGCTGCTGCATGTGATTGACAGTTGAAAGAAGGTATCAACAAGCGCCCAGCCCAAGGATCTACTCACCTGCATCCTCCAAGCCAATGCTGACTGTGGGTTGAAGAGAAACAGTCATTCAAAACAGTTGTGTATCTCATATGTTATATTAATGGACATGGTGGAGATTATAAAGACGAGGATATCTAAACAACTGAATCCCTTGCAAACATTCACAGTTCAGTGCTCCCACTGTATCATTTTACCTACCACTTATTGATGACCTCAATAAGGGACAGGTAAAGTGATGTCAACTGGAGGAGAGGGCTCAAGCCTGTATTCATAAAGCGTCTCGGGGTATAGGAGTGCTTATCTGGGATCAGTTGTAAGATTGTAAGAACAGGGAGGACCTGATACTCAATCAGCACTCTTACTCTGAAACATGTTGTGAATATGGGCCCAGGAGAATCTGGGTCAGACGAGAAAGCTGCTGACGTTCGACAGGATTCAGGCTGCCTGTCCCCCTCCAGGCTGAGATGTGTTACTGCAGAGTTCCTGTCACCCTCCAGGCTGAGATGTGTTACTGCAGAGTTCCTGTCACCCTCCAGGCTGAGGTGTGTTACTACAGACTGCCTGTCACCCTCCAGGCTGAGGTGTGTTACTGCAGAGACTGCCTGTAAACCCTCCAGGCTGAGGTGTGTTACTGCAGAGTGCCTGTTCCCCTTCAGGCTAACGTGTGTTTCTGCAGAGTGCCTGTCACCCTCCAGGCTGAGATATATTACTACAGAGTGCCTGTCACCCTCCAGGCTGAGGTGTGTTACTGCAGAGAGTGCCTGTCACCCTCCAGGCTGAGGTATGTTACTGCAGAGAGTGCCTGTCACCCTCCAGGCTGAGATGTGTTACTGCAGAGTGCCTGTCACCCTCCAGGCTGAGGTATGTTACTGCAGAGAGTGCCTGTCACCCTCCAGGCTGAGATGTGTTACTGCAGAGTGCCTGTCACCTTCCAGGCTGAGATGTGTTACTGCAGAGAGTGCCTGTCACCCTCCAGGCTGACATGTGTTACTGCAGAGAGTGCCTGTCAGCCTCCAGGCTGAGGTGTGTTCCTGCAGAGTGCCTGTCACCTTCCAGGCTGAGATGTGTTACTGCAGAGAGTGCCTGTCATCCTCCAGGCTGAGGTGTGTTACTGCAGAGAGTGCCTGTCACCCTCCAGGCTGAGATGTGTTCCTGCAGAGTGCCTGTCACCCTCCAGGCTGAGATGTGTTACTGCAGAGTGCCTGTCACCCTCCAGGCTGAGGTGTGTTACTGCAGAGAGTGCCTGTCACCCTCCAGGCTGAGATGTGTTACTGCAGAGTGCCTGTCCCCCTGCAGAGAGATCCTCCAGGATCCTCATGACTGACTTAAAAGAGGAGCTAAATATCTGACTTAAAAGCCCGCTGAGTCGATCATGGGCAGAGAGGTGTATGGTCTTCCACCCCTGAAGATAGCTTCCCACCTTACCAGAGGAGGGGGCACTGCCCAGCTAAGGAAGCCAATACGTAATGTTAGAATAATTGACTGAAGGGGTTGGCAACATCGAGGCTCGAGAGCCACATTGGGATTTCAAAATTCATATCATATGTCTGTATTCATATAAACTGTTAGTGTTCAACGTTCCTTTGGTCAAAGGTATACAAAATAAAACATAGTCAAGCATCAAAGCTAGAATCCTTAGTTGCTACATTCTTTTTTGGACTTAAATAATAAATGTATTAGATTTACCCATTGATTCTTAAAGAATATAACTTATGTCTCATGAGCTTAGTTCAACGGTCTTAACCCGTCAGAATATAACCTTGTTTTACTCCAATGTTCATAAAACAAAGTAAATGTAAACAAACACTGTATAGCCTCAAAACATGGTTCAAACTATAGTTATGATATCATGGATAATCAGTCCCTGCATCCATAGTGGTACATTCATTTGAGAGTGGTTACATTTCTTCAGGCCCATCCCTCAGCTTTTAACCAAAACAGTTATGGATTTTAGCATTAAATGTGGATTGTTCGCATGGTCATTGTCCTATACTGTATTGTTCTGGGGGATAGATAAAGGGGGACCTCTGACAGGCTGAACAGATGTCACTGGACAGCCTTTATTTTGTTTGTATGTGTGTCCGTGGAGTAACCGGAGTGGCGAGCGATACAGGGGTCATTACAGACATACAGAGCACATAAACACAAAGGACCCAATGAAGCCTAATGATGCATGGCCTGTGGCAAAAGCAGTCCAGGAGAGAAGGGGAGCAACTAGGGGTCAGGGGGCATTACGCCACCTGCCCTAAATTCAGCCTCATCACCTCTGTGTGTGTGTGTGTGTGTGTGTGTGTGTGTGTGTGTGTGTGTGTGTGTGTGTGTGTGTGTGTGTGTGTGTGTGTGTGTGTGTGTGTGTGTGTGTGTGTAAGGATAAGCCTCTGATCCTTTTCTAGTCTTCAGCTTACTGCAAAAGGTGATCACATTCTGAGGACTGAATTAATTGTTTTTTTTATTGCTCATGACTCGATGTGATTGTGCAAATGATCACAAAACGGGCTCTGATAATATGAGCTGGTTCTCATTGTAAAATCGAAGTTAAAAAAAACAGAAACAATAACATGATACTGACATTCAACAATATAGGGCCATAGGCATCATTATAGACAACATATTCCACAAACGCAAATGGACCCACGTTTTTAAGCATATAAATCTCCTTAATGTTTTACCATTTGAGTAAGCTCAGAAATAGTACATATCATTACAAATGTCCCCTGGGTCCAGGTGACACGCAGTCGGAAAAATATGAACAGAAACAAAATCGGGAAATCTTACTGTCACTCTCTGAGGTGATTAGACTCTCCCGTGGCATCCTCTTTTTGCTCCTCTTCCTCCTCCTCCTCCTTAGTGGTCTAGTACGACTGTAGCTCAGTGTGTGTCCCACATGTACCTCTCTACACCTACCTTCTGGTTCCTCAGAGGGGGAGAAGAGTAGCCACCCCATCCCGGCCCACCCTGACCCAACCCAAACTGGGAGGGGAGTGAGGAAGAGGAGGGGGAGGGGGGGAGGCATGATAAGGCATCTCGCATGAGGAGTTCACTTTTCCCCCGCCACTCAGCAACCCAAGGCGGGGACAATACAAGGCCCGAAACCCTAGAGCCACGCAATTTCACTACCTGTGAATAATTCATACATGAGTTATGACTGCCTTTATACAGGGAAGGAGAAGGGAGATGCTTTAAAAAGGGTTGCCGATGGAACACTGTGGGACGTGTTGATGGGAGTCACAGATTCCATTATGCATTGCTCTGCTCCATTCTCAAACGCAGCCAAATTCATAGATCTGTCTGAATATCCATGTGACAGTATTTTCCCTATTTTGTTCCCTCTGAACATTTCCACCTGCAACTCATACCAGATGTCAAATACATACTTTACCAGTAGTAGCAAAGGAATAGAAATCCAAAGTGAAACATACTTTTTAGAACACAGCTAATTACCGTTCTGACCTCTAACTGGCCATTTTATGCTTTTCTAAGCAGTGTAAATAAAAAAAACCACAAAGAAATCAAATGTATGGGTTTCATGTTGCTCCTTAGTATATCAATTCACAATCACCTCTGTAATAGATGGTTCTCTCTCAGACACAGCATATGTTAAAATATATGTGAAACCGGGTCACCTGGGCCCAGTTTTTCAAAACGTTTCTTCTTGGATTTCGGCAATCGGATTGAATTAAATCTTATTATTGGGTATTTCAAAACTGAAACAAGAACATCTGATCACCTGTATTGTGATTCGGTTTGGTATTCAAATTTGACCTTTAAATGAGATTAAATGTTTTCTCAAAACTCAAGGGTAGTGATTAGGATAGTTCTGATGCCGAAAATCTGGATAATCTTGATCCCTTTGGAAGCATGGATTCAGGGTGGATTTAGAGAGGTGAAAGGGAGGTTTAAAAAAACATTCTTACATCTGAAAGCCAAAGGTTAATTATGTTAAATTGACTGCAGTACAGGTATGTGATCATTTATTTTATTGAGAAGTGTAAAAAAAAAATGCTTGAACTTATAATTGATACGCAGGTTCTATATTTATTTATACTGTATTATACTGAACAAAAATAAATATGCAACATGTAAAGTGTTGGTCCCATATTTCATGAGCTGAAATAAAATATTCCCCGAATGTTCCATAAGCACAAATCTTTCAAATCTTTCAAATTTCTCAATTCCACACAAATTTGTTTACATCCCTGTTAGTGAGCATTTCTCCTTTGTCAAAATAATCCATCCACTTGACAAGTGTGGCATATCAAGAATCTGGTTAAACAGCATGATCATTACAGAGGTGCACCTTGTGCTGGGGACAATATTAGGCTGCACCAAAATGTGCAGTTTTGTCACACAACACAATGTCACAGATGTCTCAAGTTGACACAGCGTGCAATTGCCATGCTGACTACAGAACTGTCCACCAGAGCCATTGCCAGAGAATTGAATGTTAAGTTCTCCACCATGAGGTGAGCATCTGCCCACTGAAGTCGGTTACGAAACCGAACTGCAGTCGGGTCAAGACCCTGGTGAGGACGACGAGCATGCAGATGAGCTTCCGTGAGACAGTTTGTGCAGAAATTCTTCAGTTGTACAAACCCGCCGTTTCATCAGCTGTCTGGATGGCTGGTCTCAGACAATCCCGCAGATGAAGAAGCCGGATGTAGAGGTCCTGGGATAGTAAGGTTACACATGGGCTGCAGTTGTGGATATACTACTAAAACGTTATAGAGAATTTGGCAATACGTCCACAACCTGTCTCAGGGAAGCTCATCTGCATGCTTGTCGTGCTCAACAGGGACACTTGACGTGACTGCAGTTCGGTTTCGGAACCGACTTCAGTGGGCAGATGCTCACCTTTGATGGCCATTGGCATGCTGGAAAAGTGTGCTCTTCATGGATGAATCCCAGGCAGAATAGTCAGGCAGGTGGGTACAGAGTCCAAAACAGGCAAGGGTCAAACCCGGGAGGACTAGAAAAAGGTGAAAAGGCAAAGCAGGAAAACAGGAAAACTGCTGGTAGGCTTGGACATACAAGACAAACTGGCACAGAGAGACAGGAAACACAGGGATAAATACACTGGGGAAAACAAGCGACACCTGGAGGGGTGGAGACAATAATTAGGGCAGGTGAAATAGATCAGGGTGTGACACGTTGTGAAAAGAATGCCAGATGGTGGCAGTGTGTTTATGGTATGGGCAGACATAAGCTATAGACAACAAACCCAATTGTATTTTATGTATGGCAATTTGAATGCACATGAAGGCCCATTGCCGTGCCATTCATACACCGCCATCACCTCATGTTTCGCAAGGGTCAGTACAAAATTCCTGTAAGCTGAAACGGTCTCAGTTCTTTCATGGCCTGCATACTCATCAGACATGTCACCCATTGAGCATGTTTAGGATGCTCTGGATCAACGTGTATGACAGTGTGTTCCAGTTCACGCCAATATCCAGCAACTTCACACAGCCATTAATTAGGATTGGGACAAAATCCCACAGACCACAATCAACAGCCTGATCAACTCCATGCAAAGGAGATGTGTCGCGCTGCATGAGGCAAATGGTGGTCACACCAGATACTGACTGGTTTTCTGATCCACACCCCTACATTTTTCTGTCGGTATCTTTGACCAAAAGATGCACATCTGTATTCCCAGTCATGTGAAATCCATAGATTAGGGCCTAATTAAGTTATTTCAATTGACTGATTTCCTCATATGAATTGTAACTCAGTAAAATTAAATTAAATTGTTGCATGTTGTGTTTATATTTTTGTTCAGTGGTCACTAACAGTGTAAAAGTAGTAACTAGACCTGTCCAGTAGAAAGCAGTGTGATAGTTTAAAGAGCTAAAAGTAGCATGAAAAAGGTTGCAAAGCTAACGATAATTTACTAAAGTTCCAAGAATCTTCAGTAATTTTGGTAATTAACAAGTAATATCTGGCAATGTATGAGAACTTTGGTAATTTATACTTGAATCACTTTAAAAAGTGTATTCATATATATACAGTCGTGGCCAAAGGTTTTGAGAATGACACAAATATTAATTTCCACAAAGTCAGCTGCTTTAGCGTTTTTAGATATTTTTTGTCAGATGTTACTATGGAATACTGAAGTATAATTACAAGCATTTCATAAATGTCAAAGGCTTTTATTGACAATTACATGAAGTTGATGCAAAGGGTCAATATTTGCAGTGTTGACCTTTCTTTTTCAAGACCTCTGCAATTCACCCTGGCATGCTGTCAATTAACTTCCTGGCCACATCCTGACTGATGGCAGCCCATTCTTGAATAATCAATGTTTGGAGTTTGTCAGAATTTGTGTGTTTTTGTTTGTCCACCTGCCTCTTGAGGTTTGACCAGAAGTTCTCAATGGGATTAAGGTCTGATGAGTTTCCTGGCCATGGACCCAAAATATCAATGTTTTGTTCCCCGAGCCACTTAGTGGTGCTGGAAAAGGCATTGTTCGTCACCAAACTGTTCCTGGATGGTTGGGAGAAGTTTCTCTCGGAGGATGTGTTGGTAACATTCTTTATTCATGGCTGTGTTCTT
Source organism: Oncorhynchus tshawytscha (assembly GCF_018296145.1). Lineage (NCBI taxonomy): Eukaryota > Metazoa > Chordata > Actinopteri > Salmoniformes > Salmonidae > Oncorhynchus > Oncorhynchus tshawytscha. Next base: position 39,099,685 of record NC_056440.1, on the reverse strand, counting down.
AGGCAAAATTGTGAGTGAGCCCACTCCCTTGGCTGAGAAGCAACCCAACACATGAATGGTCTCAGGATGCTTTACTGTTGGCATGACACAGGACTGATGGTAGCGCTCACCTTGTCTTGTCCGGTCAAGCTTTTTCCAGATGCCCCAAACAATCGGAAAGGGGATTCATCAGAGAAAATGACTTTACCCCAGTCCTCAGCAGTCCAATCCCTGTACCTTTTGCAGAACACCAGTCTGTCCCTGATGTTTTTCCTGGAGATAAGTGGTTTCTTTGCTGCCCTTCTTGGCACCAGGCCATCCTCAAAGTCTTCGCCTCACTGTGCGTGCAGATGCACTCACAGCTGCCTGCTGCCATTCCTGAGCAAGCTCTGTACTGGTGTTGCCCCGATCCCGCAGCTGAATCAACGTTAGGAGATGGTCCTGGCGCTTGCAGAACTTTCTTGGGTGCCCTGATGCTTTCTTCACACCAATTGAACTGCTCTCCTTGAAGTTCTTGATGATCTGATAAATGGTTGATTTAGGTGCAATCTTACTGGCAGTAATATCCTTGCCTGTGAAGCCCTTTTTGTGCAAAGCAATGAAGATGGCACGTGTTTCCTTGCAAGTAACCATAGTTGACAGAGGAAGAACAATGATTCAAAGCACCACCATCATTTTGAAGCTTCCAGTCTGTTATTCGAACTCAATCAGCATGACAGAGTGATCTCCAGCCTTGTCCTCGTCAAAATCAAAATCAAATCAAATCAAATCAAATGTTATTTGTCACATACACATGGTTAGCAGATGTTAATGCGAGTGTAGCGAAATGCTTGTGCTTCTAGTTCTGACAATGCAGTAATAACGAACAAGTAATCTAACTAACAATTCCAAAAAACTACTGTCTTATACACAGTGTAAGGGGATAAAGAATATGTACATAAGGATATATGAATGAGTGATGGTACAGAGCAGCATAGGCAAGATACAGTAGATGATATCGAGTACAGTATATACATATGAGATGAGTATGTAAACCAAGTGGCATAGTTAAAGTGGCTAGTGATACATGTATTACATAAGGATGCAGTCGATGATATAGAGTACATTATCTACGTATGCATATGAGATGAATAATGTAGGGTAAGTAACATTATATAAGGTAGCATTGTTTAAAGTGGCTAGTGATATATTTACATCATTTCCCATCAATTCCCATTATTAAAGTGGCTGGAGTAGAGTCAGTGTCATTGACAGTGTGTTGGCAGTAGCCACTCAATGTTAGTGGTGGCTGTTTAACAGTCTGATGGCCTTGAGATAGAAGCTGTTTTCAGTCTCTCGGTCCCAGCTTTGATGCACCTGTACTGACCTCGCCTTCTGGATGACAGCGGGGTGAACAGGCAGTGGCTCGGGTGGTTGATGTCCTTGATGATCTTTATGGCCTTCCTGTAGCATCGGGTGGTGTAGGTGTCCTGGAGGGCAGGTAGTTTGCCCCCGGTGATGCGTTGTGCAGACCTCACTACCCTCTGGAGAGCCTTACGCTTGAGGGCGGTGCAGTTGCCATACCAGGCGGTGATACAGCCCGCCAGGATGCTCTCGATTGTGCATCTGTAGAAGTTTGTGAGTGCTTTTGGTGACAAGCCGAATTTCTTCAGCCTCCTGAGGTTGAAGAGGCGCTGCTGCGCCTTCCTCATGATGTTGTCTGTGTGAGTGGACCAATTCAGTTTGTCTGTGATGTGTATGCCGAGGAACTTAAAACTTGCTACCCTCTCCACTACTGTTCCATCGATGTGGATGGGGGTGTTCCCTCTGCTGTTTCCTGAAGTCCACAATCATCTCCTTAGTTTTGTTGACGTTGAGTGTGAGGTTATTTTCCTGACACCACACTCCGAGGGCCCTCACCTCCTCCCTGTAGGCCGTCTCGTCGTTGTTGGTAATCAAGCCTACCACTGTTGTGTCGTCCGCAAACTTGATGATTGAGTTGGAGGCGTGCGTGGCCACGCAGTCGTGGGTGAACAGGGAGTACAGGAGAGGGCTCAGAACGCACCCTTGTGGGGCCCCCCGTGTTGAGGATCAGTGGGGAGGAGATGTTGTTGCCTACCCTCACCACCTGGGGGCGGCCCGTCAGGAAGTCCAGTACCCAGTTGCACAGGGCGGGTCGAGACCCAGCGTCAACACTCACACCTGTGTTAACGAGAGAATCACTGACATGATGTCAGCTGGTCCTTTGCAGCAGGGCTGAAATCCAGTGGAAATGTTTTTGGGGGATTCAGTTCATTTGTATGGCAAAGAGGGACTTCATCTGATCACTCTTCATAACATTCTGGAGTATATGCAAATTGCCATCATACAAACTGAGGCAGCAGACTTTGTGAAAATTAATATTTGTGTAATTCTCAGAACTTTTGGCCACGACTGTATATATATATATTTATATATATATATATATATATATATATATAAATAATGTGTGTCCAAATTGTCCATGAGTTTCTAGTGGCTATACTTTATGATTCAAGAGAAAATAGCCTAATGAAAGAAAAAATTGCAACTATTGTCTTATTTCACAAGTGCCACCAGTTTTGCCTCCAAACATGTACAACAAAGACATATTGACATAGTCAAATAAATAAAAGCATGTAAAAAACATATAAAGGATGTTTCATGCTGAAACTTATTAAACACTTATGGTATTCACTAAATGTATGGTTTATACTGTATTTAGGAGAAACGTTGCCTGTCTCTCATCTCTCTCTCACACACACAAGAGAGAGAATAAGGAAGGAAATAGGGAGAGTAGGGGAGGGAGAGAGATAGAGTAATAGGCAGGGAGGAATGAGGAGAGATAGCTAGATAGATGGGAAGGAAGGAGAGGACCACTGGCTGATAATTGCCCTCGGCAATCACTACCAGTGATTCGCACGCACGCACGCACACACACACACACACACACACAGTTACTGTACTCTATATCATCGACTGATCAGCGTCAACTCGTCAACTCACCATCAGTACGACCAAGAATATATTTTTCGCGACGCGGATCCTGTGTTCTGCCTTACAAACAGGACAACGGAGTGGATTCCATGCAGCAACCCAAAAAAACGACTCCGAAAAAGAGGGAAACGAGGCGGTCTTCTGGTCAGACTCCGGAGACGGGCACACCGTGCACCACTCCCTAGCATTCTTCTTGCCAATGTCCAGTCTCTTGACAACAAGGTTGATGAAATCCGAGCAAGGGTAGCATTCCAGAGGGACATCAGAGACTGTAACGTTCTTTGCTTCACGGAAACATGGCTCACTGGAGAGACGCTATCCGAGGCGGTGCAGCCAGCGGGTTTCTCCACGCATCGCGCCGACAGAAACAAACATCTTTCTGGTAAGAAGAGGGGCGGGGGCGTATGCCTTATGGCTAACGTGACATGGTGTGATGAAAGAAACATACAGGAACTCAAATCCTTCTGTTCACCTGATTTAGAATTCCTCACAATCAAATGTAGACCGCATTATCTACCAAGAGAATTCTCTTCGATTATAATCACAGCCGTATATATCCCCCCCAAGCAGACACATCGATGGCTCTGAACAAACTTTATTTAACTCTCTGCAAACTGGAAACCATATATCCGGAGGCTGCATTCATTGTAGCTGGGGATTTTAACAAGGCTAATCTGAAAACAAGACTCCCTAAATTTTATCAGCATATCGATTGTGCAACCAGGGGTGGAAAGACCTTGGTTCATTGTTACTCTAACTTCCGCGACGCATATAAGGCCCTGCCCCGCCCCCTTTCAGAAAAGCTGACTACGACTCCATTTTGTTGATCCCTGCCTACAGACAGAAACTAAAACAAGAGGCTCCCACGCTGAGGTCTGTCCAACGCTGGTCTGACCAAGCTGACTCCACACTCCAAGACTGCTTCCATCACGTGGACTGGGAGATGTTTCGTATTGCGTCAGATAACAATATTGACGAATACGCTGATTCGGTGTGCGAGTTCATTAGAACGTGCGTTGAAGATGTCGTTCCCATAGCAACGATTAAAACATTCCCCAACCAGAAACCGTGGATTGATGGCAGCATTTGCGTGAAACTGAAAGCGCGAACCACTGCTTTTAATCAGGGCAAGGTGTCTGGTAACATGACCGAATACAAACAGTGCAGCTATTCCCTCCGCAAGGCTATCAAACAAGCTAAGCGTCAGTACAGAGACAAAGTAGAATCTCAATTCAACGGCTCAGACACAAGAGGCATGTGGCAGGGTCTATAGTCAATCACGGACTACAGGAAGAAATCCAGCCCAGTCACGGACCAGGATGTCTTGCTCCCAGGCAGACTAAATCACTTTTTGCCCGCTTTGAGGACAATACAGTGCCACTGACACGGCCTGCAACGAAAACATGCGGTCTCTCCTTCACTGCAGCCGAGGTGAGTAAGACATTTAAACGTGTTAACCCTCGCAAGGCTGCAGGCCCAGACGGCATCCCCAGCCGCGCCCTCAGAGCATGCGCAGACCAGCTGGCCGGTGTGTTTACGGACATATTCAATCAATCCCTATACCAGTCTGCTGTTCCCACATGCTTCAAGAGGGCCACCATTGTTCCTGTTCCCAAGAAAGCTAAGGTAACTGAGCTAAACGACTACCGCCCGTAGCACTCACTTCCGTCATCATGAAGTGCTTTGAGAGACTAGTCAAGGACCATATCACCTCCACCCTACCTGACACCCTAGACCCACTCCAATTTGCTTACCGCCCAAATAGGTCCACAGACGATGCAATCTCAACCACACTGCACACTGCCCTAACCCATCTGGACAAGAGGAATACCTATGTGAGAATGCTATTCATCGACTACAGCTCGGCATTCAACACCATAGTACCCTCCAAGCTCGTCATCAAGCTCGAGACCCTGGGTCTCGACCCCGCCCTGTGCAACTGGGTACTGGACTTCCTGACGGGCCGCCCCCAGGTGGTGAGGGTAGGCAACAACATCTCCTCCCCGCTGATCCTCAACACTGGGGCCCCACAAGGGTGCGTTCTGAGCCCTCTCCTGTACTCCCTGTTCACCCACGACTGCGTGGCCACGCACGCCTCCAACTCAATCATCAAGTTTGCGGACGACACAACAGTGGTAGGCTTGATTACCAACAACGACGAGACGGCCTACAGGGAGGAGGTGAGGGCCCTCGGAGTGTGGTGTCAGGAAAATAACCTCACACTCAACGTCAACAAAACAAAGGAGATGATTGTGGACTTCAGGAAACAGCAGAGGGAACACCCCCCTATCCACATCGATGGAACAGTAGTGGAGAGGGTAGCAAGTTTTAAGTTCCTCGGCATACACATCACAGACAAACTGAATTGGTCCACTCACACAGACAGCATCGTGAAGAAGTCGCAGCAGCGCCTCTTCAACCTCAGGAGGCTGAAGAAATTCGGCTTGTCACCAAAAGCACTCACAAACTTCTACAGATGCACAATCGAGAGCATCCTGGCGGGCTGTATCACCGCCTGGTACGGCAACTGCTCCGCCCTCAACCGTAAGGCTCTCCAGAGGGTAGTGAGGTCTGCACAACGCATCACCGGGGGCAAACTACCTGCCCTCCAGGACACCTACACCACCCGATGTTACAGGAAGGCCATAAAGATCATCAAGGACATCAACCACCCGAGCTACTGCCTGTTCACCCCGCTATCATCCAGAAGGCGAGGTCAGTACAGGTGCATCAAAGCTGGGACCGAGAGACTGAAAAACAGCTTCTATCTCAAGGCCTTCAGACTGTTAAACAGCCACCACTAACATTGAGTGGCTGCTGCCAACACACTGACACTGACACTGACTCAACTCCAGCCACTTTAATAATGGGAATTGATGGGAAATGATGTAAATATATCACTAGCCACTTTAAACAATGCTACCTTATATAATGTTACTTACCCTACATTATTCATCTCATATGCATACGTATATACTGTACTCTATATCATCGACTGCATCCTTATGTAATACATGTATCACTAGCCACTTTAACTATGCCACTTTGTTTACATACTCATCTCATATGTATATACTGTACTCGATACCATCTACTGTATCTTGCCTATGCTGCTCTGTACCATCACTCATTCATATATCCTTATGTACATATTCTTTATCCCCTTACACTGTGTATAATATTTGCATGGGCTGTGTCTCAATCCATCGCATCCACCTATGGGGTCCTTCTGCAACTCACAAAAACGTTTGTAGAGCCCGAAACGGTTTGGAACACAAACTACAAACATGACAACTCTATGGAAAAATGAGAATCACGAACACGATAGTGTTCTCCGACCCCCACAAGTGTCACTGGACTCGTCTGAAGTCAGTACCGTCGATGTGCCAACATCTGTTCGTAGCATCTGAACCATTTGGGCTACAAATTAATGTGACCCCACTGTGGAAAGGGGAGATTCCCACGAATACGAGGGTGTTCTTTGTTTTGCCCGGTTACCTGGGACTCGTCTGAGTATTTTTTTTATTTTTTAAATATGGAACTATGTAGGTAGTTTTGTGCATATCCAAAAAAGGGGGTTAAATATGTGTATGATAAAAAAAATGTACTGTATTTTTTGACATTTATGAATGTGTTATTAGTTTCTATGAGCTATAATAGTAAAGACCAGATTCAATATTTATCCTAAAATTCAAAATCAAATAGCTAAATGATCCATGGCATTAACATCAAAACAATTCTAAATGTCAACTTAGAACTAAGAGTATGTGGAGTTGAATTACAGAAGTGTTCATCTGTTACAAGCACACTAAAACCCTAATAGTATTACTTTTGGTTAGTTCAGTAGCATGTGTGTGTGACTAATTGCATTTGTAGTTTAAAGTAAATAATTTAGGTGGAAAAAGACTCATCTGTCAATGATTTATTGTGTCCACATGAAATATGTGCATAAATTAACATTGAACGTGTCAAATTCTGACCTTTGTTCCTTTGTTTTTGTCTTTGTTTAGTAGGGTCAGGGCATGCGTTGGGGTGGGCAGTCTGTGTTTTTCTATGTTGGGTTTTTGTGTTCAGTCTAGTTTGGTTCTCAATCAGAGGCAGGTGTCGTTAGTTGTCTCTGATTGAGAATCATACTTAGGTGGCCTTTTTACACTTGTGTTTCGTGGGTGTTTGTTTCCATGTGAGTGTTTGGGCCACACGGTACTGTTTCGGTTTTTGTTTTGGTAACATTGTTTATTTTTTTTGTATTCCAGTGTTCAGTTCGTTTTGAATAAATCATCATGAACACTTACCACGCTGCGCTTTGGTCCGATCCTTCTTCCACCTCTGAATGCCGTTACAGAAAGTTACCCCCCAACACCTTACACTAGGTCTACTTACCACTATGTTTAGCCAACTGTACAAAGTTTCTACTGGTAGCTTGCAAAGTAAACATTATCAGCTTATAGTACATCGGCAAATATGCCCTTCTGCTACTTGACAGGCAGGGCCCGCAAAGGATGGGGAAATCAATCATAGTATAACCAATAGAGAGATATCTTGAGGCTACCTTCACATATCTGAAATGACATGATTGATGTTTACTGATCATGAGAAGCATGCAGTTACTTGCTGTACAACTCTGATGATAGAGATAAATGTGCGCAAATGTTTTGCATGGATGAATCAGAAATGTGTAGTTCTGACTATGCTCTTCGAGGTAATTAAGTTACAACCAAATAGTCACCATTTATTTAACAATCCATTCAAAGGTGCACAGTTGTCAATGGTTTTAGCAGAGCTGGGGGTCTCCTAGCAAATAAACGCTCTGCACCTTGTGACGTTTTGTTGATAACGACCTAACATTTTCTTGAATAAGGCTTCATGACAATGATCGCAAGAGCAGGTGCTCACGGCGACAAACACAGTTCCATCCCGAAACCACCCAAACATCCGTGGTTAATGCTTGATCTGATTGAATCTAGGCCTTAGTGGTCAGTTTGAAAGTAAGCACCTTCCCGTTATCTTCTATCCCTGGCTTCAACAAAGATCTGTCAAACTCCATGTCACAATATTTTGTTCCCTCCCTGTTCCCTTAATTCATGTTAAAAGTCGCAGAGCAAGTAAAACCATTGGCGGTAAATACATCAGCTTGCATGGAGGACCCACGAACACACATTCCTTCATTAGGAAAAACCATGTACCCATGTCTCAGTCTGCCAGCATAAAATGAAACAACAAATCAGAACACAGAAATGGAGGAAAGAAGGCGGAGGCATTGTTTGAGTCGGATGACGCGTTCTCAAGTTAATGGAAATGAGCGAAGTTGTAGCATTGAAGAACGGAGCAAAATGGGCTAAATTTGTTCATGAAGATAGGCCTCGGTCTAAAAATGCCTTGTTCCATGTTGGAGTACATTTCATAGACAAGGATGTGTTTTTGGGAGATCCATTTGTCGTCAAGTACCCACTGTATATAGTCTCGCTATTGTTATTTTACTGCTGCTCTTTAACTACTTGTTACTTGAATTCTTATTCTTGTTCATATTTTTTTAACTGCATTGTTGGTTAGGGGCTTGTAAGTAATAATTTCACTGTAAGGTCTACACCTGTTGTATTCGGCGCATGTGACTAAAACAATTTGATTTGAATGTGACTTTCCCGAATTGGATCCCTTGTTCGTACCCCCCAGTGCAATTTAACTTATCCCAGAGAATGCTCCAAGACGCCTCCTGTGGAGAAAAGGTATTCGGAGTGGACTTCTAGTCCGTCTCAGGAGGCGCTTCCGAGTATATTACTCACTAATGAGCTCAGGGCGAGCTCAGGGTAAGGATCTTCTTCTAGAGAGACATCGAAGACTGTAACATACTCTGTTTCATGGAATTATGGCTCTCTCCGGATATACTTTCCTCATCCAAACAGCCAGCTGGGTTCTCAGTACATCGCGCAGACAAGAATAAAGAACTCTCCTGGAAGAAGAAATGTGGTGGTGTATGTTTCATGATTAACTACTCATGGTGTGATTGTGATAACATACAGAAACTCAAGTCCTTTTGTTCACCCTACCTAGAATACCTCACAATCAAATGCAGACCGTATTACCTCCAGAGTGAATTATCTTCGGTTATAGTCACAGCCGTGTATATTCCCCCTCAAGCCGATACCACGAGGGCCCTCAAGGAACTACACTGGCCTTTGTGCAAACTGGAAACCACATGGTCTGACCAATTGGAATCCATTCTTCAAGAATTTTTTGATCACGCGGACTGAGATATGTTCCGGGTAGCCTCTGAGAATAACATTGATGTATACACGGACACGGTGACTGAGACAAAGTGGAGACACAATTCAACGGTTCAGACACGAGACGTATGTGGCAGGGTCTACAGACAATCACCTATTACTAAGGGAAAACCACCCATGTCGCGGACACCGACATCTTGCTCCCGGACAAGCTAAACACCTTCTTCGCCCGTTTTGAGAATCACACAGTGGCACCGACACGGCCCGCTCCCAAGGACTGTGGGCTCTGGTTCTCCATGACCAACGTGAGTAAGACATATAACCGTGTTAACTTTCACAAGGCTCTCGGCCCAGATGGCATCCCTAGCCACGTCCTCAGAGTATGTGCAGACCAGCTGGCTGGAGTGTTTACAGACATATTCAACATCTCCCTATCCCAGTCTGATGTCCCCACATGGTTCAAGATGTCCACCATTGTTCCTGTACCCAATAAAGCAAAGGTAAAATAACTAAATGACTATCGCCCCATAGCACTCACTTCTGTCATCATGAAGTGCTTTGAGAGGCTAGCTTAGGATCATATCACCTCTACCTTACCCGACACCTTAGACCCACTTCATGTGCAAGTAGAGATACTGGTGTGCAAAAGAGCAGAAAAGTAAATAAAAACAATTTGGGGATGAGGTAGGTAGATTGGGTGGGATAATTACAGATGGACTATGTACAGCTGCAGCGATCGGTTAGCTGCTCAGATAGCTGATGTTTAAAGTTAGTGAGGGAAATATAAGTCTCCAGCTTCAGCGATTTTTGGAAGGAAAGGTGGCCAAATGAGGTGTTGGCTTTGGGGATATACCTGCTATCTCCAGGGAGATATACCTGCTGGAGTGTGTGCTACGTGTAGGTGTTGTTATCGTGACCAGTGAGCTGAGTTAAGGCGGAGCTTTATCTAGCATAGACTTATAGATGACCTGGAGCCAGTGGGTCTGGCGACAAATATGTAGCGAGGGCCAGCCGACTAGAGCATACAGGTCACAGTGGTGGGTGGTATAAGGGGCTTTGGTAACAAAACGGATGGCACTGTGATAGACTGCATCCAGTTTGCTGAGTAGAGTATTGGAAGCTATTCTGTAGATGACATCGCCGATGTCGAGGATCGGTAGGATAGTCAGTTTTACTAGGGTAGGTTTGGCGGCGTGAGTGAAGGATGCTGTGTTGCGAAATAGAAAACCGATTCTAGATTTGATTTTGGATTGGAGATGTTTAATATGAGTCTGGAAGGAGAGTTTACAGTCTAGCCAGACACCTAGGTATTTGTAGTTGTCCACATATTCTAGGTCAGAACCGTCCAGGGTAGTGATGCTAGTCAGGCAGGCGGGTGCGGGCAGCGAACGGTTGAAAAGCATGCATTTGGTTTTACTAGCGTTTAAGAGCAGTTGGAGACCATGGAAGGAGTGTTGTATGGCATTGGAGCTTGTTTGGAGGTTAGTTAACACAGTGTCCAAAGAAGGGCCAGATGTATACAGAATGGTATCATCTGCGTAGAGGGAATCGCCCGCAGCAAGAGCGACCTCATTGATATATACAGAGAAAAGAGTCGGCCCGAGATTGAACCCTGTGGTACCCCCATAGAGACTGCCAGAGGTCCGGACAACAAGCCCTCCGATTTGACACACTGAACTCTGTCTGCAAAGTAGTTGGTGAACCAGGCGAGGCAGTCATTTGAGAAACCAAGGCTATTGAGTCTGCCGATAAGGATACGGTGATTGACAGAGTCGAAAAAGCCTTGGCCAGGTCGATGAAGACAGCTGCACAGTACTGTCTTTTATCGATAAATTATAGCAATTAGTTGGTTTTGGGTGGATTTTTCCTTTTTTCATTGTTAGATCTATTGAGCTCATTGGTTCTAACGATGAACTTAGCCTTAAGATGCTTGTGGAAAACCGGGTACAGATCTGTTATAGGGAACAATTTGCCCTGTAGACATTTAAGTGTTTGTTGAGGAGATGAATCTTAGAGGAAGCTCTTGGTTGAAAAAAATAAAGTAATATCGATTCCATGGTGGGGGGGAAGAAAATGTTCCCATGTGCAGAACTTAGAACTATCTTACTGACTTTCTCTGATGTGGGTTGAATAAACCAACAGAAAGGGGAGGTGTGTGTGGTGTACACAGATTGCAAGAAAACTGTGTTGCATTCATTAGGGCACACAACAGAAAACTTTGGAAACATTTTTCCAATGAAAACGAAAATGAGCATCTCTTGGATATTTTCAGATAGACCCTCCCTGTTTCAGTCTATTTTCTTCAGTTTGGCGCCTTTACAGCAAAGTGGTGGGGCTGCTGTCGGACTGAAATGTAAATGAAGGATTGCACTTATGTCTGTTTCTGTGTACATGCATGTGTGGGTCTGTGTGTCTGCCTGTGTTTCTTTGTGTGTAGGGAGCTCATAACCAGTGACCTTTTACTGTGCAATAGTGCTAAAGAGTTGTTGACACTAAACATGAAGAAGCAGGGATGGTTTCAGCCTGGGGGAAAACAAACTCTGCTGTTTGTTTCGGGAGAGACAAGTTCAGTGAACGGTAGAGGTGTCTCAGGTGGGGGAAGGGGTTTGGGTGGGGGTTGAGTTTCAGGCACGGTGCACATTTTTCCCCAGGGCTCCACACATACTGCTCTTGTAAGAAGTCAGAACAATTGATGTGTTGTTTCAGCATGACATAATGTATTTTCCTCTACAGACAGTTGCAAAGAGTCATTGTGGCTCTTATGAGCTTGGCAATACATTTTTATTTCATTTTGTATTTTATTTAACCTTTATTTAACTAGGCAAGTCAGTAAAGAACAAACTATTATTTACAATGACGGCCTACCCCGGCCAACTCTGGGCCAATTGTGCAGTGAATACATACAGATATTAACAGTGGCTTTCAGTAAGTTCCTATGTCTATTGTTAATGATAACTTAGTAACACAGTTGTTTTGGTATTTCAGTCTCTCCAGGATTTCACCGGGAAAATTTGCTGATATTTATGGGGAAAATTGCTTGACTGTGCTGCAGCAATTCTGACATTTTGCATGGGACTAAGCAATGATTTTGTCCAATTTGACATAGAAATCCCTAACACTAACAAGGGAAAAGGTCGGAAAATGTGCGGTGATTGTTTGAAAGTGGGAGCCCACTTTTTGTACTACGATGATGCTCAATTACAAAATTACATTGGTTTCTTTGCCCTGTAAGCAGTCTATAGATAAGGAATGACAACAACCCACGCTTTGGTTTTGTTTACCTGGCCACTGTTTCAAATGCTAACTTTTTAGCAATTGTGGCACAAATCCAATGCAAGTGAAATGGTACCTATGAATATGCTAATATAGGTACCATTGACTTGCATTGGATTTGTGCCACAAATGCAAATAGGTTTGCATTTGAAACAGTGGCAAACATTGGGGGGGATCTAACTTGTTTCACCTAGTAACTGCAGCAGCAACAGCACCATCTAGTGGTCAGAACCTGGTAATATCAGGACGAAGTATAGGACATAAACCTAACAACTTTAAAGACTCATTTCTCTGAATGGGGGAATCAACAAATTCACTGGGAATACATCACACAGGATGAAGAAACAATACTCTGAGCTGCAGCTCCATACTATTGATCAAATGGCGCCGGAGAAGAAGGCAGACGTTTTACGTGCCCCCAACCAATTGTGTTTTTTTGTTGGTAACTTATTTGTTTACTTATTTTGTACATACTGTTGCCGCTACCGTCTCTTATGACCGAAAACAACTTCTAGATATCAGGACTGTGATTACTCATCATGGACTGACAGAATCCTTTTTTACCTTTAACGAACAATATACTGCTTTCTCGGGAACAGGCCCAGATTCCCGTGATTTGCGTGAAGAGGAGGCGTAGAAAAAGGGGCCGGAGGGCGTGCTGCCTTTGGAGGATTCATAGGCGATCAAATGAACCCCACCTTCCTTCCATTCTGCTAGCAAACGTGCAATCTTTGGACAATACAATAGATGACCTACACAAAAGGTTAAACTACCAACAGGACATTCAAAACTGTACTATCTTATGCTTCACCGAGTCATGGCTGAACGACAACACTATCAACATACAGCTGGCTGGTTATATAAGGCACCGGTAGGATAGAACAGCGGTGTCTGGTAAGACAAGGGGCGGCGAACTATGTATTTTTGTAAATAACAGCTGGTGCACGATATACAAGGAAGTCTTGAGCTATTGCTCACCTGAGGTAGAGTATCCCATGATAAGCTGTAGACCACACTATCTACCTAGAGAGTTTTCATTTGCATTTTTCATAGCTGTTTAAATACCACCACAGTCAGAGGCTGGCACAAAGACAGCATTGAATGAGCTGTATTCCGCCATAATGTAACGGCCGTTGTTGGTGGAAGAAGGTGAGGACCAAAGCGCAGTGTGGTATGTGTTAATGATGTTAATATTTAATGAATCAAACTGAACACTGAAATACAAAACAACAACGTGAACGAAAGAAACCGAAACAGTTCTGTCTGGTGCAGAATACAAACACTCAACAGAAAATAATCACCCACACTCAAGGGTGAAAACAGGCTACCCAAGTATGGTTCTCAATCAGGGACAACGATTGACAGCTGCCTCTGATTGAGAACCATACCAGGCTAAACGCAGAAATCCCAAATCATAGAAAAAAGAACATAGACTGCCCACCCCAACTCACGCCCTGACCATACTAAAACTAAGACAAAACAAAGGAACTAAGGTCAGAACATGACACATAAGCAAACAAGAAAACACTCACCCAGAGGCGGCGCTCCTAGTAGCCGGGGATCAAATTTACCAAATCAGCATGTTAAATGTACAACCTTTACTCCACACAGAGACGCATACATAGCTCTCCCTCGCCCTCCATTTGGCAAATCTGACGATAATTATATCCTCCTGAATCCTGCTTACAAGCAAAAATGAAAGCAGGAAGCACTAGTGACCTGATCAATAAAAAAAGTGGTCAGATAAAGCAGATGCTAAGCTATAAGACTGTTTTGCTAGTACATACTGGAATATGTTCCGGGATTCCTCCGATGGCATTGAGAAGTACACCACATCAGTCATTAGCTTCATCAATAAGTGAATTGATGACATCGTCCCCACAGTGACCGTATGTACATACCCCAACCAAAAGCCATGGATTACAGGCAACATCCGCACTGAGCTAGAGCTTTCAAGGAGCGGGACTCTCACCCGGAAGCTTATAAGAAATCCCGCTATTCCCTCCGACGAACCATCAAACAGGCAAAGCGTCAATACAGGACTGAGATCAAATCGTACTACACCGGGTCTGATGCTCGTCGGATGTGGTATGGCTTGCAAACCATTACAGACTACAGAGGGAAGCACAGCCGAGAGCTGCCCAGTGACATGAGCCTACCAGATGAGCTAAATCACTTCTATGCTCGCTTCAAGGCAAATAGCACTGAAACATGCATTAGAGCACCAGCTGTTCCGGAAGACTGTGTGATCACGCTCTCCGCAGCCGAAGTGAGTAAGACCTTTAAACAGGTCAACATTCACAAGGCCGCAGGGCCAGACGGATTACCAGGATTTGTACTGTGAGCATGAGCTGACCAACTGGCAAGGGTCTTCACTGACATTTTCAACATCTCCCTGTTCGAATCTGCAATACCAACATGTTTTAAGCAGACCATCATAGTGCCTGTGCCCAAGAACACTAAGGTCACCTGCATAAATGACTACCGACCCGTAGCACTCACGTCTGTAGCCATGAAGTGCTTTGAAAGGCTGGTCATGGCTCACATCAACACCATTATCCCAGAAACCCTAGACCCACTCCAATTTGCATAGAGCCCCAGCAGATCCACAGATGATGCAATCTCTATTGCACTCCACACTGCCCGTTCCCACCTGGACAAAATGAACACCTATGTGAGAATGCTATTCATTGACTACAGCTCAGTGTTCAACACCATAGTTACCTCAGCTAACCAGTGCCCCCGTACATTGACTCTGTACCGGTACCCGCCTGTATATAGTCTCGCTATTGTTATTTTACTGCTGCTTTTTAATTACTTGTTTCTTTTATTTCTTATTCTTATCCGTCATTTTTTAAACTGCATTGTTGGTTAGGGGCTCGTAAGTAAGCATTTCACTGTAAGGTACAAGATACAATTTGATTTGATATGATACTACTAGAGAATTTGGGGCAGCAGGGAGGTCTAGTGGTTAGAGCGTTGGACTAGTAACCGGAAGGTTGCAAGTTCAAATCCCCGAGCTGACAAGGTACAAATCTATCATTCTTCCCCTGAACAGGCAGTTAACCCACTGTTCCTAGGCCATCATTGAAAATAAGAATTTGTTCTTAACTGACTTGCCTAGTAAGATAAAAGAACATGGGGTACATGGGTGCCTTTCCATCATTCCTTTAAATTCCTCATGTCTAACTCATTGTTAGAAAACAGTTTGGTCCAAATTGGTCGTTAGGTACTATATTTATTTAATATTATATGAATCCCATACATTAAAATGGCAAATTTTGATGCAATCAATTAGCTTAATTTATCAGATCAAATTATATTTCACCAAAATAGTGTTACATGAATATTAATCTTATGTTTCTAACAACATAAACGATTTCAAAACAATCTGAGATGTTGGGAGTTAAAATCCTCTTTCTTGTGCTTTTTGAGGTGGACGAACCTGTAGTTATGATTGACTGGAGAGAGCGAGAGAGAGAATGGGTGCAAATTATTCAAAGCTTTCTTTTCTAGGTAGACATGTGCATAATAGAAGTTTGCAGTCTGGAAGAGCAGGGGGGAACTTAGTGGGAGCAGAGACTACTATGTTTCACTAGAGAACTAAGAAACATCACGACAGGTCCCCTAAGACAGAGAGCTGTGTTTACAGAGAGCTAGAGAAGGGGGAAGGGAAGGCCTGCAGAAGAGAGAGAGGCTTTGTGTGAGCATGTGATTGTAAGTCCAACTGGTCAGTGTGTGTGTGTGTGTGTGTGTGTGTGTGTGTGTGTGTGGAAGAGAGGTAACAAGATAGTAAGAGGGTGAGATTAGGGGTGGAGATTGAGCACTCTGATTGACAGCTCACACACCGATGGAGGCGGAGCAACACTCAGCAGACACAGATGCACGTGGCCAGCCCCGTCTGCATGAGGGAGCAGCAACAAAGACCAGCCAGTCTGGAGAACAGAGGACATCTGCTGCCTTCACAGATGCACACGTGTACACACACACACACACACACACACACACACACACACATACATACACACACATACATACACACTCATATTGTGCACAATACCAGGCACCAAAAAATTACACTATAATACTAACACTTAATTTCATTACTTCTATGATATTGCACTGAAATATACCTCATGATACAAACATTAAGTACACATCAATTGTAAATAAATTCTTCACCAACACTATCAACAGTGTTACTACACTGACTGTAGACAGACATGCTGTGTGTGTCTTCCTCTAGACGTGTCTCTCTCTCTCTCTCTCTCTCTCCCCCCCTTTGTGTGTGGAAATAGAATAGAACCCAAACGTGTTTTTGAACACCATACACATCAAAAACAGCAGGTCTAGCACACCGTATATATAAATAGAGGACGTTGACACGCTCACTCATAACTGACCACTGCCCTGTGTCTCTCCCTTTCTCTCCATCTGTGTGTGTGTGTGTGCCTATCTTAGCTCAGGGGCTGAACAGGCAGGCAGTTCCAGATATCCATACAGAAACACACACTGTATGTTGCTGTTGTCATGACAACGCTGTCACCTACTGTATACCCCACAGATTCTCACATATAGGGGATGCTACACATGACAGTGTTCGAGGATGGGGTAGGATATATTATATACCTTACCCATGAACCTTCTCAAACAAAGTCCCTTGTAAATCACTTCTGAGGCTGAGAATGTTCCTGCTTCTGCCCTCTCACACGTATGTCCCCGGCACACACATAAACAGGGCTTAACCCTTGTGTAGTCTTAACATTCTGTATATTGTCCTAAGGGTAAAAAATGACCCGCCTTCACTAAACTCCTGAAATAAAGCTGCTTAATTGAATTTTAAACCCCAGATCTATTTTGCATGAAAGAAACTTTGTGTCATTCATCACAAACTTTGTGAATATCTGTGTTTTCCCTCTTCACAATGTAGAAAGACTGCATTTAATCAGTGGATACCACTCGTTTTTATTACAACACACCTATCATAATTGTTTATTTACTAAAATAAAGCTTTATTATTATTATTATTGCTAAAGGTACTGCATAGGTGTAAACATAATTATTTTAGCAAGAGATAGCACTTGTATAGCCTAAGAAAGTAGCAGAAATGTGCAGAAAGTAGTTTTGAATGCATTTTATTGAAGGGAAACAATAACAGTCTTGAACTTTTTTGGCAACATAGTGATATATTCTTATATGTTGTACAATGAGAAAATAAACTACAAAATACTAGTCTTCTCCCATTTTTTAACCATTGCCCCCACCCACAAGGTGTATAAACAACAACAATAAATAAGAATAAAATAAGATAATAGATACAAAACAAAAATGTGAAGAACATAATTCAATCAACTCTTATTAGCATATGTAGGACAGTATGCAAGTGTGTGTGCATGGACTTTGCAGATGAAATTACTCAGATGTGCAGCACATATTATTTGTTTTACAGTACTTCTTTGGGGGGCTGAATTGGAATCTCCTCCTCTTGCCTACCCCAGCTGCAGCCTCAGGTGGATCAGGACAAGATTCAGCCCCATGAACGGCTTTCACAAGCGCTGCAGAGGCTGCTGTGCAGGGGAGTCGCTCTCTTCTTTGAATGTGTGGGGTTACAAGTGCCTTTCGCAGCTGCTCCAGGAACACCTTCCTCTTGTTCCGCTTATCAGGCATCCAGGTGGGGTTGATCTTGTTCCATATCATGAAGCCATTGTATGAGGAAACATCAATGATGTGATGGAAGACGAAGGCAGCCCCAACACTTCAAAGGCAGCCCCAACACTTCACACACATCCCCCCCCGCCCCCCCCGGACCTACACATAGAAGACCCACGCCGAGAGGACCTACATCCAGACCACAACACCACCAGCCACATCCACATCCACACCCCCACCCCCAACCCAACCAAGCAACATCCCCCCCCAAGTCAACCATGCCCACACCCCATTTAGGCCCCCTCAGATCAGACCTATGCCCCTCCTGCCCACCCCATGCCCCCACTCCCGCAAAGAGGGCCTCGACGTGAAAACCACACATATGTCCAGGCCATGAGCAGGCAAACAGGCCCAACCCCCACTCTTACACTAGCCCAAGACAATGGCATGTACCAGATGCTCAGAAGGCTCTGCTCACACTTACTTGTCTCAGGCCAAACCACACGACTAACAACATTGGACACTTTATGGAATACAAGACCTTCGTTCTCATCCTGGAATATCCAAAGCCTGAGGTCATCTGCCTTTGGCCTATAGAGCAGGGACCTGGACTTCATCAAAGAAAACAGACATTGTCATCCTACAAGAAACATGGTATAGAGTAGATGGTCCCACTGGTTGCCCTCTAGGTTACAGAGAGCTGGTAGTCTCATTCACCAAACTACCAGGTGTGAAACAGGCAAGTGACTCAGGGGTATGCTAATATGGTATAGAGCAGACTTAACTCCCTCTATTAACTTCTTGATGCTACCCATCCCTTTAGCGGGATAATTGTCATCAACAACCGCTGAATTGCATAGCGCCACATTCAAATAATATTACTAAAAATATTTATATTCATGCCACGTTTTTTATAATCAATCCTCAGGTTGTTTTTAAAATATATAATCGATAATATATCAACCGCATATTTCTCAGGACCAGTTGCTAATATATGCATATTATTATTAGTATTGGATAGAAAACACTCTAAAGTTTCCAAAACTGTCAAAATATTGTCTGTGAGTATAACAGAACTGATATTGCAGGCGAAACCCTGAGGAAAATCAAACCAGGAAGTGGCTTTTATTTTGAAAACTCCATGTTCCATAGCCTGCCTTTGCTCCATTTAAAGGGATATCAACCAGATTCCTTTTCCTTTCGCTTCCTCAAGGTGTCAACAGTCTTTAGACATAGTTTCAGGCTTTTATTTTGAAAAATGAGTAAGAACGATAACATCGCGTCATTGTATGGCCGGGTGCCAGCAGCGTTTTGTATGCGTAAAAGAGTTTGGGCTGTCATTGCCTTTCCCTCTCCTACTGATAAAGACAGTTGTGGTTGATATATTATAGATTATATATTTTAAAAACAACCTGAAGATTGATTATAAAAAACGTTTGACATGTTTCTGTGGACATTACGGATACTATTTGGAATTTGTCTACGTTGTCGTGACTGCTCTTTCCTGTGGATTTCTGAACATAATGCGCCAAACAAACAGAGGTATTTTGGATATAAAAATAATCTTTATGGAACAAAAGGAACATTTATTGTGTAACTGGGAGTCTCGTGAGTGCAAACATCCGAAGATCATCAAAGGTAAGCGATTTAATCTATTGTTTTTCTGACTTTCGTGACCAATCTACTTGGCTGCTAGGTGTTTGTAATATTTTGTCTACTAAGAGAGATGTTCTTACATAAACGCTTGTTATAATTTCGCCGAAAAGCTGTATTGAAATCTGACATGCCAGGTGGATTAACAACAAGCCAAGCTTTGTTTTGCTATATTGCACTTGTGATTTCATTAAAATTAAATATTTTTATTAATTTAATTTGAATTTGGCTCTCTACAATTCAGCGGGTGTTGATGAAAATGATCCCACTAACGGGATGGGTGCGTCAAGAAGTTAATAAACCTATCTCACACGCACATAATTTCCCCCTGCTGATATCCTTCTTGAAACTTTCTCTCTCTCTCTCTCTCTCTCTCTCTGTTCCTTTATCACTTTCTTCTTCTTTCTTTACACTTGCCTTCTTGCCTTCTTTTCCGGGCTTCAGACAGCCACACCCTGGCTGTATCTAACCCTCGACCTGCTGTTTCCCTTGATTATTATGCTTATTCTCACAATCCATGTGTGTGCTCTTACTGTTATTATACTTAAATCTCACAATCTATGTGTGTGCTCTTACTGTTATTATACTTAATCTCACTTACTGCCGTTAGTCCTAGACTAACGTAACTTACTTAGTTTATTTTGGTAATGGCCTCAACTACCCTGAGTCATTTCGAACCCAAACTTACTTACTTCGAAATTTCTTACTGAGATCTGTGACCCAGTGCCGCCAACTCTAACATAGATACTTTTGTCTTAAACTTTCTCTACATTAGATTGTGTGGACGGTATACCTGATACAAATCTTAATTGCTGTTAGTTTTACAGTTAAAATCCTCCCTCACATTTATCTTTACCAATGCTTTATAGGAATTTAATTCAGTCCATTCTAAGTCAGTTATTAGTAAGTTTAGAATTTAACTCCAAACGAATTAATAAAGATTACTGACCTTATCTTGCAGCTGAGAATTCAATATAGGTTGGATCTCGTCACCGCCTCTGTCGTGTACCAGTTCGCCACCGGCCTGAAATGGACTCTCAATTTCAGAGGTCAGGTCTTTATCTTACGGATCTCTGATCCGCCCGTGCACGGTTTTCAGCAGTTCCTTGGGACGACAGAAGCAGGTATTGAGATCCGGCTCGAAGGACCAAGTTGTCACGAGAATTTTTATCCCAATGTTTGAACTCAACTATCACTATAGTTTTGACCAATTCCCAGAAGTTTGTAAGACCCTGGTTAATGAAGAATTAGACAAAGCCCCCAGTCTGCAATTGATCAATCCTTTATTCAGAGAGTACTATGAAGTAAAAAATGAGAACACAGTCATTTTATAACTCCAATACCCCCCACACACACACACATGCACACACACACATACATACACACATACACATACACACCACACACACATACACACACACACACACACACACACACATCAGTAGAAACTCCACCTCCTTTTAGGTGGGCTGTATTTTTCCACAATACTGACACATAATTTATCATTATCTTCTACAAGCCTTTCCTAACAGTTACTCCCCCTACCTAAGTTGGGGAGTCCTCTTTCCTGTTATTTTGTTTCAGAGTTATCACAAGTCGACAGTTCAGTTGGCCTTGAATGTCTCAACTCTACCCAGCTTCATATTGCGAAATAGTAACACAATGGTCTAGTCACACACATTATGGAATTATTACTCTAACACATTTCATACAATTATGTGATTATATGATTTCAGGGTGGAATCCTTTAGTCATTACTTTAAACATATAAAATCCTTTATCAGCACTATAGTCAGTGAAAATCAGTCACATTTTATTTGTCACATGCTTTGTAAACAACAGGTGTAAACTAACAGTGAAATGCTTACAGGTCCTTTTCCAACAATGCAGTTACAGATAAAAAAATATATATAGACATATACTGAACAAGAATATAAACGCAACGTGTAAAGTGTTGGTCCAATGTTTCATGAGCTGAAATAAAAGATACATATGCACAAAAAGCTTATTTCTCTCAAATGTTGTGCACAAATGTCTTTACATTCCTGCTAGTGAGCATTTCTCCTTTGCCAAGATAATTCATCCACCTGACAGGTGTGGCATATTAAGAAGCTGATTAAAAAGCATGATCATTACATAGGTGCACCTTGTGCTGTGGACAATAAAAGGCCACTCTAAAATGTGCATTTTTTTCACACAACACAATGCCCCAGATGAGGGAGTTGAAGGAGCATTCAATTGGCAAGCTGACTGCAGGAATGACCATCAGCGCTGTTGCCAGACAACTGAATGTTCATTTCTATACCATAAGTGGCCTCCAACATAATTTTAGAGGCAGTACATCCAACCAGCCTCACAACCTCAGACCTCACATAACCACGCCAGCCCATGACCTCCACATCCATCTTCTTCATCTGAGGGATCACCTGAGACCAGCCAGGGAAGCTCATCTGCATGCTCATCATCCTCACCAGGGTCTTGACCTGACTGCAGTTTGGCATCATAACCGACTTCAGTGGGCAAATGGCCACTGTCATGCTGGAGAAGTGTGCTCTTCACAGATTAATCCCGGTTTCAACTGTACCGGGCAGATGGTGTCATGTGGGCGAGCAGTTTTCTGATGTTGTTGTTGTGAACACTGCCCCATGGTAGCGCTGGGGTTATGGTATAGGCAGACATAAGCTACAGACAATGAACACAATTGCATTTTATTTATGGCAATCTGAATGCACAGTGATACCGTGGCGAGATCCTGAGGCCCACTGTCGTGCCATTCATCCGCTGCCATCAATTCATGTTTCAGCATGATAATACATGGCCCCATGTCGCAAGGATCTGTAGACAATTCCTGGAAGCTGAAAATGTCCCAGTTCTTCCATGGCCTGCATATATCACCAGACATGTCCCCCATTGAGCATGTTTGGGATGCTCTGGACCGACGTGTACGACAGCGTGTTCCAGTTCCTGCAACTTCGCACAGCCATTGAAGAGGAGTGGGACAACATTCCACATGCCACAATCAACAGCCTGATCAACTCTATGTGAAGGACATGTGTCGCGCTGCATGAGGCAAATGGTGGTCACAACAGATACTGACTGGTTTTCTGATCCACGCCCCTACAGATACATATCTGTATTTCCAGTCATGTGAAATCCATAGATTAGGGCCTAATTAATTTATTTCAATTGACTGATTTCCTTACATGAACTGTAACTCAGTAAAATGTTTGAAATTGTTGCATGCTGTATTTATATTTGTGTTCAGTGTATGTGCATATAGGTAGGGCTTAGATAAATGAGTAGGTAAAAGGATAGATAAGACAGTAGCAGCAGCGTACAGTGCCTTCAGAATGTATTCACACCCTTGACTTTTTCCAGATTTTTCTTGTGTTACAATGTGGGATTAAATTGTATTTTTTTTGTCAATGACCTACACAAAATACTTTCATGTCAAAGTGGAAGTCAAATTTTAACATTTGTAAAAAATATATATATATAAAAAAAAAAATATTACAAATAAAACACTAATATATCTTGATTACATACACTACTGGTGAAAAGTTTTAGAACACCTACTCATTCAAGGTTTTTCTTTATTTTTACTATTTTCTGCATTGTAGAATAATAGTGAAGACACCAAAACTATTAAATAACACATATGGAATCATGTAGAAACCAAAAAAGTGTTAAACAAATCAAAATATATTTTATATAAGAGATTCTTCAAATGGCCACCTGTTCCCTTGATGACAGCTTTGAACACTCTTGAAATTCTCTCAACCAGCTTCATGAGGTAGTCCCCTGGAATGCATTTCAATTAACAGGTGTGCCTTTTTAAAAGTTAATTTATGGAATTTCTTTCCTATTTAATGCATTTGAGCCAATCAGTGTGTTGTGACAAGGTAGGGGTGGTATACAGAAGATAGCCCTATTTGGTAAACGACCAAGTCCATATTACAGTTCTAGTCAAGATTCTAGCAGCCGTGCTTAGCACTAACTCAAGTTTATTTAGTGCTTTATCTCGGTAGCAGGAAAGTAGAGCATTGCAGTAGTCTAATATAGAAGTGACAAAAGCATGGATACATTTTTCAGCATCATTTTTGGACAGAAAGTTTCTGATTTTTGCAATGTTACATAGATGAAAAAAAAACTGTCCTTGAAACAGTCTTGATAAGTTCATCAAAAGAGAGATCAGGGTCCAGAGTAACGCCGAGGTCCTTCACAGTTTTATTTGAGACAACTGTACAACCGTCAAGATTAATTGTCAGATTCAACAGAAGATCTTTGTTTCTTGGGACCTAGAACTAGCATCTCTATTTTGTCAGAGTTTAAAAGTAAAACATTTGCTGCCATCCAGTTCCTTATGTCTGAAACACAGGCTTCTAGCGAGGGCAATTTTCGGTCTTCACCATGTTTCATTGAAATGTACAGCTGTGTATCGTCCACATAGCAGTGAAAGTTAACATTATGTTTCCGTATGACAATACCAAGAGGTAAAATATATAGTAAAAACAATAGTTGTCCTAAAATGGAACCTTGAGGAACACCGAAATTTACAGTTGATTTGTCAGAGGACAAACCATCAACAGAGACAAACTGATATCTTTCCGACAGATAAGATCTAAACCAGGCCAGAACTTGTCCGAGTAGACCAATTTGGGTTTCCAATCTCTCCAAAAGAATGTGGTAATCAATGGTATCAAAAGCAGCACTATGGTCTAGGAGCATGAGGACAGATGCAGAGCCTTGGTCTGACGTCATTAAAAGGTAATTTACCACCTTCATAAGTGCAGTCTCAGTGCTATGATGGGGCCTAAAACCAGACTGAAGCGTTTTGTATCCATTGTTTGTCTTCAGGAAGGCAGTGAATTGCTGGGCAACGGCTTTTAAAATGTTTTTTTGAGAGGAATGGGAGATTCGATTTAAGCAGATAGTTTTTTATATTTTCTGGGTCAAGGTTTGGCTTCTTCCTCAGAGGCTTTATTACTGCCACTTTTAGTGAGTTTGGTACACATCTGGTGGATAGGGAGGCATTTATTATGTTCAACATAGGAGGGCCAAGCACAGGAAGCAGCTCTTTCAGTAGTATAGTTGGAATAGGTTCCAGTATGCAGCTTGAAGGTTTAGAGGCCATGACTATTTTCATCAATGTGTCAAGATATATAGTATTAAAAACTTGAGTGTCTCCCTTGATCCTAGGTCCTGGCAGTGTTGTGCAGACTCAGGACAACTGAGCTTTGGAAAAATATGCAGATTTAAAGAGGAGTCCGTAATTTGCTTTCTAATGATCATGATGTTTTCGTCAAAGAAGTTCATGAATTTATCACTGCTGAAGTGAAAGCCATCCTCTCTTGGGGAATGCTGCTTTTTAGTTAACTTTGCGACACTATCAAAAATACATTTTGGATTGTTCTCATTCTCTTCAATTAAGTTGGAAAAATAGGATGATCAAGCAGCAGTGAGGGCTCTTCGATACTGTGCTGTACTGTCTTTCCAAGCTAGTCGGAAGACTTCCAGTTTGGTGTAGCTCCATTTCCGTTCCAATTTTCTGGAAGCTTGCTTCAGGGCTTGGGTATTTTCTGTATACCAGGGAGCTAGTTTCTTATGACAAATGTTTTTTGTTTTTAGGGGTGCGACTGCATCTAGGGTATTACGCAAGGTTACATTTAGTTCCTCAGTTAGGTGGTTAACCAATTTTTGTACTCTGATGTCCTTGGGTATGTGGAGTGAGTCTGGAAGGGCATCTAGGAATATAGAATTTATAGCACGGCTTTTGATGCTCCTTGGTTGGGATCTGAGCAGATTTGTTGCGATTGCAAACGTAACTGGGTGTATTTATACACCATCTAAAATAGTGGTGCAACGAATCAAAAAACTCACAGTTTGGATCGGATCACGGTTTTGAGTCACGGATTGGATCATTTTTCGGGTCAGCAAAAAAAAAAGAGAGACAAAAATAACTTTGCTTTCCATTTATTACTTAAAGAACACTTAAAGCAGGGAACTTTTCAATTTTTAAATAAAATCTTAAAATAAAATATTCAATACTCAATTGTTAAATTAAAGTGCAATATGAACAATAGTGAATGAAAAAATTGCCTGTGTCAACATCATCAAAAAAAGTTAAGAAAGCAAAGCAGACCTGTGCTTTTCACTTCAAATTATTTTTCAAAAATATGAGGATGTCTACATTGTGTGGGGAGAGGGTAGACCTTTTTGCAATCTCTATGTCCCCTGCCGTGGAGAGCACCCTCTCGCTAGGAACTGAAGTGCCAGGCACAGCCAGGTAGCGTCTTGCCATCGTGGCAATGTGAGGGTATTTCCACTCATTGCTTTTCCACCATGTTAGTGGATCACCATCCACTGGAACGCCGCTTGCTGCATTGTAGGATGCCACCTCCTAGTTGATGGTGTTGGCAAACGTCTTGCCTGTGTCCTTGCTTGCAAATGTATCCCCGAAAAGCTCCTTCATGACCAAATTATTTTGTGGAGGAGATGCCTCTGAGTCTGCTCCTGTCGGCTGTGTCTTGACCCTGCAGAAAAAATGACTTGATCTATTAAGCAAATTATTTAGTTTCATATTTCATAGAATTATAATTGTGGCAACAACATTTAATAAAAGCCAAATAAAAAAATGGATGATTCTAATAGCAATAGCATAGACTAAGATTATACTGCAATATATTTATTATTTAAGTCATTCACTCTTATTTTTGGACCTCTTCAGTGGCCACAATCTCAGTGGTGAGATCACTGTATGTCCTCTGGTGTGGGGCAGGGTCTAGCTGAGACAGGGACTTGAACCTTGGATCCAGTGCAGTAGATCTATGAAGGTAGTCCTGTACATTAGGAGGGTATCCGGGGTTCAGGTTCTCTCTAATGGCAGCCTTGACATCTCTAGCGATGGTGCTGTCTTCCTCACTTGGGGCCATGGATTGTAGAATCTTTGTTTTCAGAGGTAGGATCATAGACACAGACGATGCAGTTTCAGTGCTCAATGCGCGAGGGGATTTCCTAGCGTGGCTCAAGCACTTTCATCATATTTTTAAACCCTTTGTTTTCCACAACAGAGTATGGCCTCATGTCTGCAGCGATAAACATCCCAATAGATTTGGTGATGGCTTCAGCCCGGTCTGATTCTGCAGCAAAGGGCTGCTTAAATGCCGCGTTGAGAAGTTGTTTCTTGGCTGAGTTTGCTCCCGTCACTGACACACCAAGGTGATGACGCTTTAAATGTGTGCTCTATGTTTTTTTTTCCATGATCATATGGCTTTCTTGTGTTCACAATGCCTACACACCATCATATTTGACAGGGAAGCCAAAATGCTCCCATACATGAGACTTAGATGAAGCAGGAGGCTTTTCCAGTTCTTCAGCTCCTCCGCCAGCCGTGGCTGTCACTACTCTTTTGTCTTCTTTGCTTTTTGCAACGCGAGCATCTAGGACTGATTCCTTGGGATTCAACATGCCCTTTCACATGAACAGTGCACACAACTGTTTTTTTTAAATAATCAAAATCAACCTTCAGGCTTCAGAGTAAAACACAACACGCAATCTGTCTTTGTCTTTATCTTTCCACTGCAACTCTGCATCGAGATTTAGGAAATTATTACTTTAAAAAGTAACAGCGGCAGTAAAACTGTATTTCACACTATGATGGTTAAAATGTACAATTAATCGGCGGTTCACATGCGTGCCGAATCATAGGAGGGGATCTGTACGGATCACGGCTCAACTACGGTCCGTTACACCACTAAACTATAGTGTAATTAATAACGTCAACATGCTAAAAGGGATATTCAAAGTCTGCTTTTTTTGGTTTGTACCCATCTACCAATAGGTGCCCTTCTTTGTGAGGCATTGGAAAACCTCCCTGGTCTTTGTGGTTGAATCTGTGTTTGAAATTCACAGCACGCTTGGAGTTTGCCAAAAGGCACCTAAAGAGAAAAGGCACCATGAGAAAAGGCACCATGAGACACCATGAGATTCTCTGTTCTGTTGAAACCAAGATTGAAGAGTTTGGCCTGAATGCCAAGCGTCACGTCTGGAGGAAACCTGGCAAAATCCCTGCGGTGAAGCATGGTGGTGGCAGCATCATGCTGTGAGGATGTTTTTCAGCAACGGGGACTGGGAGACTAGTCAGGATCTAGGGAAAGAAGAACAGAGCAAAATGTTCATCCTTCATGAAAACCTAATACAGAGCGCTCAGGACCTCAGACTTTGGCAAACATACACCTTCCAAAAGGACTACGACCCTAAGCAGACAGCCAAGACAACATAGGAGTGGCTTCAGGACAAGTCTCTGAATGTCCTTGAGTGGCCCAGCCAGAGCCCATACTTGAACCCAATCGAACATCTCTGGAGGGACCTGAAAATAGCAATGCAGCGACGTTCCCCATCCAACCTGACAGAGCTTGAGAGGATCTGCAGAGAAGAATGGGAGAAACTCCCCAAATACAGGTGTGCCAAGCTTGTAGCGTCATACTCAAGAAGACTCGAGGCTGTAATCGCTGCCAAAAGAGCTTCAACAAATCAGTGAGTAAAGGGTCTGAATACTTATGTAAATGTGATATTTCCCGTTTTTGATGTTTCATTATTGGGAATTGTGTGTAGATTGATGAGATAAAACAACAATTTAATCTATTTTAGAATAAGGCTGTAATTTAACAAAATTTGGAAAAAGTCAAGGAGTCTGAATACTTTCTTAATGTACCGTATATATAGACGTAGTTAGCGCCAAAAAAGGGGTTAAATATGGGTTAAAAAAAATACAATCATTTCCTGATCTTTCTTATATCGCTCAGATATAGGACAGATGCGTTTCTACGGGCTAATTGCAATTCAATGTTTCATCAAATAATGTTTAATATTTTGGGGGGATACCAAAAGGGGTCCTAAAATTCAAAATAAAATAGCTAAATGATGCTTGGTATGACCATCTTAAAACATTTCCATATGTTTGATTAGTAGAACCCCCCATCAGACCGTTTCCGCATTGAGCACTGGTACTTCCTGTTTGAGTTTTTGCTTGTAAGCAGGAAGCAGGAGGATAGAATTATGGTCAAGGGGAGTCCCAACATGAGAAAGGCAACCAGCCAGATAACAGTTCGGTACAGATCTGAACTAGAATAAACAGGTTGTCTATCCCACCCTACAATATGACCTCCCACTTCCTCCTTGTGATTCACGTCTTGGGGGAACACGCTCACCTTTCCACCAATAAATGCCACAATCTAGGGGTCCCAGCAAAGAGCACCTAACACACACACACAAAATATACCCCACCCCAATGTTTATCTTCAGCCCAGGATGTCCTGTATGGTGAAAGGAGTGACGTTATGGTTGAGGGGGGCGTGTAGGGACTTTTATGTATACCCACACGGCAAACACACTGAATGTTCAGTGTTTATTCCCCATGTTCAAATACACACCCACTGAAACCACAAACATGTTTTCAACATAGGGTGCAAAGTGGCACATTTAATGTGTGAAGATATTTGAGGGTGTTGTGCTGTTTTTGGTGTATAATGGTCTACAATTTCTTTTTAGAGTTTCCAGACAATGGGATCTCGACCTCCTTCGCAACATTATCTCACTCCACAAAGATGTTTCTGTTACAACAACACCTGCCGGTCAAGTTTCTCATGAAA
Source organism: Oncorhynchus tshawytscha (assembly GCF_018296145.1). Lineage (NCBI taxonomy): Eukaryota > Metazoa > Chordata > Actinopteri > Salmoniformes > Salmonidae > Oncorhynchus > Oncorhynchus tshawytscha. The sequence goes on along the minus strand of NC_056440.1, from coordinate 39,070,266 downwards.
GAGCAGAGCAGTCAGTACCTATTGACAAACAGTAGCTGTGTGTCTGATAGGTATGTCACCCAGTGCCGCCTCTAGCCCACGTGGGGCCCTAAGCGAGACTTGGTTTGGGTGCCCCACTCTGCGAATAGGCCCCCTCTGCATACAGGGGGCCTCCCTCTGCATAAAAGCAAAGCACTGCTGACATGGGCAAATTGAGTGACTGTCAATAACCACGCTTCCAACCCACATTTTTATGTGAGTAAAGTACATGTCAGATAAAAAAATGTCACCACAGGCCTGAAGGAAATAGCAAAGTTGTCGGTAAACCTTCCAATCAACAAAACAAAACCATAGAGAAGTTGAGACTGTTACTAGCCGGCTACCACCCGGTACTCTACCTTAGAGAATGCATCTTAGAGACTGCTGCCATATGTGCATAGTCATTGAACACTGGTCACTTGAATAATGTTTACATCATATTTTTGGTTTTGAAATCGTTTCTGTAGTTAGACACATAGCTCACTCTAATATAGCTATGCTGTACACATCATTCTCAGTATCTTGAGTAAATTCACCAAGTGTATACGTATAGACTACATTTGGATCACTGACTGCTATCTGGAACATTTTTGTGAGAAAAAAGACATCAGTCGAGTTGAAAATGCAATGGAAAACCATTTAACTTGAATATTTTGGATTCCTTACATGTTTTTATTTTATTTGATTATGTATTGATCTCGTATTGCAACACCCACACACCTGTCTGTGGACACAAATCTGATATTCACACAGAATAAACACACATATGTTACCACAAGCCGGTCGGTGTTATTTGAAAGACTCATTTAGACACATTGACTCATTAAGAATCATCATATGGCTCGATATTAAAACTGTAGGTGGAATGGATGACAAATGAATGTGCAATAAATACGGTATACTCACCACACCTCCCCCATGCTATTACACGCGCTCCGGGGCTTCTACCGTAGCGAATCACTGTACGGTATTTTCACCGTGACATCATCTGCCACTCCTCTTACTAAAGTAGGAAACAAACACCGCTCGACAGAGCAGAGGCGGGAGGGGGGGTGTAGAGAAAGAGAAGACATTTACACCTCTCACAGCCTCGGTCAAAGAAAAACAGCGAGAAAAGACATTTGGTGGACAGTACTCAACCAGACCATACATCGTGTGTACGTTTGATCAAATTGTGCAGGTGAGAATCGACATTTGAAACGGTTGGGTTGTCGTGGTGTATGGTTGAAGACCGAAAAAGGACACCGAAAATTGGATCAACATCAACTTAATATGGAATTTCGTAAGGAACCATTTTTATCAGAGCATCAATGAACTAGAAATATGTGTTGTCTTGTGGGGGGGAAGGTCGTATTTATCGTTGGTCGTTAGCCTCTGGTAAACAAGGTATAGCGAGCAAAAGCTGTCACCACCGCCTCGCTGAAAATATCACAAGCCTTCGAACGTGACCAGTCTGGCTGGGCCTGGGGAAAAAAGCAAGTCAGTCTGGGAGGGAGGGTCGCTAGCTAGCCATGTATGCTATAGTATCGGTTTTCGAGACTAAGGATAAAATAGCGACGTATAAGCTAGTTCTCTGTGGTTGTACTTTATCTGAAAAACGATACTAGTTAACAGCTAGTTGCAATTGCTAACCAGTTTTTGAGAATTGATAGCATGTTAGTTGATGCTGGTTGATTTCAATGAGTTTCATTTGAACGCGTAAGGAAATGTTAACATTGAATTCGGACATGCACAAATAAAGAATTAGGGTGCCAGCCTAGGTGCAAAGATTCATTTGAGTAATGGAGGCGCTAACGTTATCAAAACACGGCCAAACAACAGGAAGAGATGGTTAGCAGACAAAGAAAGCACAAAAGAACAAGGGTCAAAACATGGCCTGTATCTAATTCACTAATCTAGTTACAGAACATTGTTAGCTCAATTGTTGTGGTGTTAATTTGTTCTAGACGAGTGTGCGACAAAGCACTATTATTGCCTTTGCTCTCGACTATGTTGCTTGTCATGCGAATCTACGTTAGTTAGCTGGCTAACTCTTGTCTCGTACTTAGCACTTTTTAGCTGTAGCGTGACTCGGTGGTTTTGGGCCAAATCAATCTATTTCATTTTGTTCTTTGTCTGACCAAGACCATGTATAGTAGCTAGGACACCCCGCAGCAATGTTCCAACATCTAACGTTAGTGGAAAGCCTTCCCAGAAGAGTGGAGGCTGTTTAAAGGGGGGGGGGGACCTACTCTACATTAATGCCAATGATTTTAGAATGAGATGTTCGACGAGCAGGTGTCCACGTAATTTTGGCCATTTAGTCCATCTGTAGGCTAGTTTTAGAGTAATTTCTTTAAATTCATGGTATATCTAGGTAAATCTGTCGTGAATAACCACATTGTGCCAATTAATAAGCCACCCCCCAAGGGTGTGCTTAGGCTACAGTCAGACACATTAATGCGTGTTTTGTTTCGTGTTGATTGCATTAATTAGTTTAAACAAATTAGCCTAGCTAATAGTCACTACAGGCTCTGGAGTGGTGGATGCATGTGGAGCACATTGATTGACGTCGCCTCATAGACCCTGCTGCTCCCCGACAGATGTCAATGACAGTGAAGCAAAAATACTCACTATTTTGTGTTTCCAGGAAAATGGATGATTGCTTGCAAATGCTATTTATTTCTCTTTGAGAAAGCGATGATTGAGAGCATTTGTGTTCCATGCATATCCAGGTGGCAAACAGGTTGTCGTGCAGTACCGCCCGTGACAATCGAACATTTTGGCCCAGGCAACATGTTCTTCACCACAAAGTCATAAAAACACCACCTGTTTCTACAATTTCGCTTTTGGAGGAAAAAATAAATAAATATTTACCTTGTGGCTGTGGTAACTAGTGTAAACCAGGCAACGTCAACAATTGTGGCGCTTGCAGGGGGCTTTGCAGTCAGCAGGCAGACACGTGATACAGTCGAAGAGGCTTTTCCAAGGAAATCCTTACGTGACAGGCCACCTTGGTGGAGGTTGGGGCCTACACTATGGGGTTGGAGAGTGCAAAGGGCTGTCAGAATTTTATGTTTGTCCTTCGCATCCTCGCAGGGCCATGACACTGACATCTCTGAATGTTCTGAACAGGCTGCTGTGGCCCCTTCCTGGCAGAGCATTTTTTAAAAATGTTATCGTCATCTATAATATAAATCTGTTTATTTCTCTTGCAAAGTTACCCGTTCAGTACCTGGAACTTAAAGACAAGCTCCTGAACTTTGGCCCCTAAGTATTTTTTTTTACCTCCAACTTTGGGCTGGATGTGTCTGTGTAGTTCGTACATGCAGAATTACTGTTTTACCTTAATTAGCTATGTAATCCCAAATTTGAAAACATGGGCCAGCTCCCTAGCAATTCAAGTTCAACCAATGAGTTTCAGCTCCTCAGCATTTGAGTGACACCAAGCGAGAGGCACACATTGCAGAGCGAGAGAGATGGCAATGAGGTGGTGCACAAATCTGCACATGCAGTACCTTCGCAAAGTATTCAGACCCCTAGACTTTTCCCACATTTTGTTACTCTACTTATTCTAAAAAAAAATAGAAAATTCTCTCAACAATCTACACACAATAACCCGTAATGACAAATGTAGAAATTTTAGCAAATTTATATAAAAAAAAGAAATACCTTGTTTACATAAGTATTCTGACCCTTTGCTATGAGACTTGAAATTGAGCGCCGGTGCATCCTGTTTCCATTGATCATCCTTGAGATGTTTCTACAACTTGATTAGAGTTCACCTGTGGTAAATTAAATTGATTGGACATGATTTGGAAACACTTGTCCCATATAAGATTCCACAGTTGACAGCGCATGTCAGAGCAAAAACCAAGTCATAAGGTCGAAGGAATTGTCCGTAGCTCAGAGAGGATTGTGTCGAGGCACAGATATGAGGAAGGGTACCAAAACATTTCTGCAGCATTGAAGGTCACCAAGAACACCGTTGCCTCTATTCTTAAAAGGAGAAGTTTGGAACCACTAAGACTCTTCCTAGAGCTGGACCCCTGGCCAAACTGACCAAGAACCCGATGGTCACTCTGACAGAGCTCCAGAGTTCCTCTGTGGAGATGGGAGAACCTTCCAGAAGGACAACCATCTCTGCAGCACTCCACCAATCAGACTGTTATGGTAGAGTGGCCAGACGTAAGCCACTCCTCAGTAAAAAGCACATGACAGCCCGCTTGGAGTTTGCCAACAAGGCACCTAAAGGACTCTGACCATGAGAAACAAGATTCTCTGGTTTGATGAAACCAAGATTCAACTCTTTGGCCTGAATGCCAAGCATCACGTCTGGAGGAAACCTGTCCCCATCCCTATGCTGAAGCATGATGGTGGCAGCATCATGCTGTGGGGATGTTTTTCAGCAGCAGGGACTGGGAGACTAGTCCGTATCGGGGCAAAGATGAACAGAGCAAAGTATGGAGAGATCCTTGATGAAATCCTGCTCCAGAGCACTCAGGACCTTCGACTGGGGTGAAGGTTCAACTTCCAACAGGACAACAACCTTAAGCAGACAGCCAAGACAACACAATAATGGCTTTGGGACAAGTCTCAATGTCGTTGAGTGGCCCAACCAGAGCCTGGACTTGAACCCTATTGAACATTTCTGGAGAAACCTGAAAATAGCTGTGCAGTGACACTCCCCATCCAACCTGACAGAGCTTGAGAGGATCTGCAGAGAAGAATGGGCGAAACTCCCCAAATACAGGTGTGCCAAGCTTGTAGCGTCATACTCAAGGTTGTAATCGCTGCCACGGTGCTTCAACAAAGTACTGAGTAAGGGTCTGTATACTTATGTAAATGTGATATTTCAGTTTATTTATTTTAATACATTTGCTAACATTTATAAAAACCTGTTTTATAGCTTTGTCATTATGGGTTATTGTGTGTAGATTGATGAGGAAAAAATGTAATTCAATCAATTTTAGAATAAGGCTGTAACATATCAAAATTAGGAAAAAGCCAAGGGTTTGGAATACTTTCCAAATGCACTGTATGTGACATAGTAAACAGTGATCACTTTTGGCTTATGAGCACTACTTTGACAACTACTGGCTAAAAAGTACATCAAAGTTCCGGAGAATCTCTTGTCTTGCTACAGCACCTTCGAGGGTTAATGACAAAACTGATCAGCAAATGTGACTCCTCGGTCTATTCTCCCCCTATTGGCACTATTCTGTCCTTGTCACACACAGGCGGTGAACATTGTAAATAAATATCCATCAACATGTGCTTAATCGTGACAAGCTGGAGGAGGAACAGCTGACACTATTATAGGCCTAGTCATTTATGGTAATGACACATCCTGGTCCTGACTCCTGTTGATGTGAGCAGCTCCTGCCAAGGAGGGGAGCTGAAAGTCTTAGGCCTAATTCGTCTCGCCGTTCATTATGTTTTCTTGTGCACGAGGAATTTCAACCCTCTAACTTTGGTAGTAGAATTCTTGCTTCAATGGATGTATTTAAAAAAAAAAAATCTCCCGTTTCTTCATTAGTTTTACATTTCCTTCCTAGTATGTTATTTTCAAATGTATGAGCCTAACCACCACCTACATTTGGTCACCTAAGACACACTGTTACGCATGCAGACACACACACACACACATACTCCCACACTAACAAGGTACCTTGCTCCCATTTGTTGACAGCGATGGCCCAAGAGACGAACCCGAGCCTGACGCCTGTGCTTTGTGCCACTGGCTGTGGTTTCTATGGCAACCCCAGAAACAATGGCATGTGCTCGGTCTGCTACAAGGAGCATCTGAACCGACAGCAGAGTAGTGACTGCAGCTTGAGCCAACTTAGCCCAATGGGTAAGTTCCCCCTCCACCCTCTCTCTTACTGACCACACAAATTTACATCAAACAGTGCGTCCCCCTCCCCTCCACCCCCTAAAAATCACTATTTGCATTAGGATTGTCACGATACCAGTATTGCGATACTAAGATACTATTTGGTCCTTTAAAAAAAACTACTGTATGACACATTGTGTGCTATTGCTTGGAAAGAAAACATGTGATTCTGGGTGACAACATAAGGCTGCTTGTTTCCAACAATAGGACTGTTTTTCTCAGGAAATTTAGCCCACTTCATGTTTTGTTTCATTGCCAAGATACCTCGGAGTGTTGCGATTCTGGTATCGCGATAATGCTAATTTGCATACACGTTATGGACCAGCTGCACTCTTGAGTGGAAACCGTTGAAGCAAAATTGAGTTTCGTCTCCCATCTGAGGTTGATGTTTTGCTTTTGCTGTGTCACAGGAGCAGTCGGTAGTCCTACCTCTGAGGCCTCAGCCATCCAGAGGCTAGAGGCCAGTCTCACCAAAGTAGATCCTTCATCTGGCTCTGCTACAGACATGGCTAGGTAAGGTGTGCTTGTTTGTCCGCATGTGCTACAATGGATGTCTTATTGCTTTATGCGCTCTCATATCTGTAACTTATAATTTTCTTTCATTCGCCCCCTCTGCAGAACTATTCAAGGCTCTCTTCCAGTGACTCAACAAATGACCGAGATGAGCATCTCAAGAGAGGATAACCCAGATTCCCTAGAGCCTGGTAAAACACACACTTCTAGAGGGAAACATTGCTCTGTTCGACCCACTTTAGCATTGGCTATTTCGATGCACCCTGACTTGTATACTTTGCAACTAACTGTGGTTTTACATACAGCCTCAAACACGGAGGCTGCCTAAAATAAACCAGATTAAAAATACCCTTGTATGTGAGTGCTGAGACTGCCTCAGAAAAAAACACAGGAACAGTTCTATTTGAATCCGAAGACTGAAATAAGTATATATTTAAGTGTTTTTCTCCTCTGTTTCCTCCTTCAGTTGTGAGTCAGCCTACTGCGTCTAGCCCCGTCACGGCCAGCGGCGACGAGGCCAAGGAAGACACCCCCAAGCCCAAGAAGAATAAGTGCTTCATGTGCCGCAAGAGGGTGGGCCTCACAGGTGAGCGTGCCACAGCAGGACGTGGTGCTTCTCAAAGGAAGTGGGATGACAGGGTTGAGCAATGCATACGACGTCATGCCTTCTTGCGAAAGAGGTTGGCCATGTTCCAGGCCACCTACACTGCAGTTGCACAAATAGTCAAGTCATACTGATGGCATTTCTGCAATGTAAAACACTACTTCCGCATTTGTGATTGGCCTCAGATCTCTACTATGCATAAATGGTGTGTAACACGCAGGAACCCCATCAATATCACTTATTTATCTGGTCATCTGCGTAATGCGGCTGCATCGTAGGTGGTTTGGAATGTAACCCTAGTCTTTCTGTGTGTTTGGTCTTATCAAAGGTTAATTCTTATTGAGTTGGTGTTTGGTTCATACTGTGGTTCCCCACTAATCTCTGACCTTTTGAACTCTACTCCAGGGTTCGACTGTCGCTGTGGGAACCTGTTCTGTGGTGTCCATCGGTACTCCGACAAGCACAACTGTCCTTACGACTACAAGGCTGAGGCAGCTGCCAAGATCCGCAAGGAGAACCCTGTTGTGGTCGCTGACAAGATCCAGAGAATATAGGGTTAAGAACCATCCACACAGAGACTAGAGTATGATGTAGAACCCTTGACATGAACACTGGCACGAGTGGCAAAAGGATGTCATTTTTAAAGTCACAACCTTGAGAAAGGACAGAGATCCTGCCCGTTGGGGAGATGCATGAACGGTCACTTTTTTGTTACGTTTATTATTATTTTTTTCCCTTTTTGCTGATATTCTGTGTATATATATATAAAAAAAAAAAACATTTTAAAAGAGCAGCCCAGGGTAACTTTCCAGGAGAGACGTGTCTGTTCTGCAGAACCTATATCTATCTGGACGTTCTATCACAACTGAATATGGCCCCTGAGCTGTTTGGCCACTGTTGCCAAATAGCCGACAGCTATTCTTTTATAAAGTTGTGTGCACATGCAGTATCCTGACGAGTTCAGTTGAATCTCCATTTCTACGTTCCGTTCCCATTAGTGTCAGTCGGGTCAGTTGTCCGATAGGTATGACTATCTCCCAAAATGCAGGTGGGCTTTTATCCCCCAGACTGTGACCTGCCTACCTCACAGCAGCAGGTCATCTTTCTCTTCATCACAATGTCCACGTGAAACTTTTTCCTAATGGTCTCCCCTTACAATCACTTCATTATTTCCAGAGGAAGGGGTTACCTCTGACATTTTTAAAGCAGTCCTTAGGCACCATTTCTGTTTGATCACCTGAACGCCGTGGCCCGTCTTTATGGTCATTGTAAGAGGTGTGAGAAGGAGTACAAAAACATTTTTACCAACTATCATGTGGGACAGGACTTTTAGTCAAGGAGGTCCTAGACTAATCTAAGGTCAGAATCTCCCAACTGTGGTCTCGGCAGAGGCTTGCGTGCATTGACCCTGGTGCAGTTCTCTGGGTGAGACTTAGGCACTACCCATCTGTTTTATTGGCTATATGGGGGGGTGAATGGGAGAGCAACCCCATGCAGTAATATCTTAAATCATGTAAAATATCTGAATGAATTGCTAGGTCATTATTGTATCTGCTGAGAGACATGTTTAATCTCTGTTTTTTATATACATTAACATAGTACTGATATTAGCACATGTATTCAGTGCAGTTGTGAAGTTAGGGTATATGAGACAGCCTTGCTTTGTGTTGATTTTGGTGTGCGTGTTCAGTGAGTTTGAGTGAACACATGGGTGTCAGATTGTGTGCACCTCCACTTCATTTTGTGAAGCAATATATCCCGTAGCTCTGCACACGTTTCCAAGGCTACAGGAGCATGACAGAACTGAGGTTTTGATAACTAGATTCCAGAGTTGGATTCCAACGGATCTTTTCAGCTTTCTTTCCCTTATTGGTCTGTGTGACTGATCTAGAGCAGTGTGTGTGTGAGACTTTCCTTGGCTGTGTGAAATATTGATACAAGTGTGTCCTGTGTAGATTTTTCTTCTCCCATAGGGATGAGGTTTTTACCCTTTTAAAACAAAGGTATCCATTTCAGTTTTTTCCTTTTAGTTATGCAAATTTGTACAAAAAAAACTGATATTTATGAATGACATAATCTTGCTACCCAGCATTACAGCATAATTGTATCATGTAAATAAAGACTGTGTACAGAGACATTGCAAGGCCTGGTTGTTTACATTATAGGAGTAAATATGTGGGCCAGTCAGACTGTTTGGAAGCAGTTTTCAACCCCGGTGTTTTCTCACACACCTGTCACAGGCTTGGGGTGGGGGAGTGCGTCGGCAGAAGGAGTCATGCTGGCAGCTGCTCAGACAGTGCAGGCCCGGGGAGAGAGCACGAGAGGGAGACTGCAAAGATAACTACTCTGCTCTACTCCGGTACCTCAATGCCATCCCTCCCTACCTCTGTGCATGGAGGAAAAAAAGAGGACGGCTGATGTGGGACATGTGCCGGGGGATCATAGAACCAACGTGTTCTGTTCAACCTGACCCATGAACAGCTGGGGAGGTCCTGTAGCCTCCCTCTAGGGGTTGGGACAGACACACATTCCTACCCCCCTAGCGGACAGACCCTTAATTTCTTATGGGTGTCTGTATTTCACTTGCCATTTGTGTGTATTTCTGGAAAGCTGGTTCAGTGTTTGACATCACAGTGACAGATGTGGATATGACATGAATGCACCTCTGTCTACTGTGGGGAGTTGGGAAGGAACACTGAGCTAGGGGAACTAAGGTAAGGAAGGAGATTGTTTCTGAATTCCAAATTGACCTCTAGCCCCAACACCCGAGCCACTAATGTAGATCTGAGAGGATTGGATGAGTGTTACGGTAATAGCTTCTTTCCTTTAGATTGACAACATTTCCCCCCAGCCATACAGGAGGGGCTTGGGGTTGGTTTTGGATTCGGGGAACGAGAGCACGCTCACAAGTAGGGCCATAGGGGAAAGTGGGAGTGTTTTGAGAGAATTGGGCGAGTTCACGGTGAACATGGAAAATGGACAGGCTTGAGATTATGAAGGGGTGACCTGAGGTAGCGTCACTAAGCTCTCGGAGTGTAACCAGATTAGACCAGTCTGAGCCCGGTCCCAACGATCAGACGCACTCCCTTACCATACAGAACACTCTAAACACAGACACCTTTTCCATTCCTTTTGACCTGTTCTCTGCTTCTCCATCCTTATCAATCCTTCTGACATGTGTTCCTCTCTTTTGCCCAGACTAAATGGATAAAGAGAAAAAGTGTGGGGGAGAGGGAGACAGGTTCGCAGGCTTGCCCTTGTTCTAGGTTTAACATTAAGTGTCAGTAGCCATCAAGGAAGCTCCTTTGAATCACTGAGATTTGAGTCATTGAAAGGGAACCGGGGAGGAGTAGTGGGAGAAAAGGGTTAGTTGGTTAGTGATAGTGAGTGATCAGGGATGGGGGGAAAAAGTAACTTATTGTGAAAGTCAAGTGTTTCATTAACATGACTAAGGCCTTTAGATAGGTCAAGAGGTCACAACTTTTGAGTGATTGGGACAAAGCAAACATGCTATTTGTCTTGACCTAGTTTTACATTACTGTGTTTGAAACTGCTAACCACCTGCTGGGGACAAGCATTAGAGGATATTGTGACAAAGGACCTGCCCGGGGACACTTTAGGCATTCCAGAAATTCTTGGAGGCAACGCAGCAGCCAGAGTCAGGTAAACCACAAATTCAGCAACTTTGTAGGTGAATAATATATTGAAAAGATGGATCTGTTGAGTGCAGTATAATTTTATGTAATTTTATACAATACAAAAGTCATTAAAAAGCTATGACAAATTATTCTTGTTATAAGAATGTTTTTTGTCCTTTTTTGTCTATAGTGATAATATATATTATAAAGTGGGTGGTTCGAGCCCTGAATGCTGATTGACTGAAAGCCATGGTATATCAGAACGTATACCATGGGTATGACAAAGCATTTATTTTTACTGCTCTAATTATGTTGGTAACCAGTTTATAATAGCAATAAGGCACCTCGGGGGTTTGTGATATATGGCCAATATACCACGGCTAAGGCCTGTGTCCAGGCACTGCGTTGCATCGTGCATAAGAACAGCCCTTAGCCATGGTATTTGGCCGTATACCACACCCCCTCGGGCCTTATTGCTTAATTCTACAACAGGGGCAGGCAACTAGATTCAGCCGCAGGCCGATCCTTGTCGAAGTGGATGGTCAGGAGGCCGGAACATAATGATAATAATTTGTACACTGCAAATTGACCACAACTAAGCCCAAAAAGATTGTATTTGAAAATAAATAATTTCACACTTTGATTACATTGAGACACGATCACATGCAGTGCCTTTCAGAAAATATTCATACTCCTTGACTTATTCCACATTTTGTTGTTACAGTCTGAATTCAAAATGTTTTTAAAATATTTTTATCTCACCCTTCTACACACAATACCCTATAATGAAAAAGTAAATGTTTTTAGAAATGTTTGCAAATGTATTAAATACAGAACTCTCATTTACATAAGTCTTCACACCCGAGTCAATTCATGTTAGAATCATCTTTGGCAGCGATTACAGCGGTGAGTCTTTCTGGGTAGGTCTCTAGAAGCTTTGCACAATATTTGCACATTCTTCTTGAAAAAAAATCTTCAAGCTCTGTCAAGTTGGTTGTTGATCATTGCTAGACAGCCATTGTCAAGCTGACTTAAATCAAAACTCTAACTAGGCCACTCCAGTGTATATTTGGCCTTATGCTTTAGGTTATTGTCCTGCTTAAAAGTGATGTCGTCTCCCAGTGTCTGTTGGAAAGCAGACTAAACCAGGTTATCCTCTAGGATTTTGACTGTGCTTAGCTCTATTCTGTTTATAAAAAAAAAAAACGTCCTAGTTTTTGCAGATGACAAGCATACATATAACATGATGCAGCCACCACCATGTTTGAAAATATCAAGAGTGGTACTCAGTGATGTGTTGGATTTGCCCCAAACACACAGTATGTGTAAATGAGGGTGCCCCTGCCTGGCAGATGTAAAGCACATCATGTCCATGTGATAGTGATACAACGTTGCCTCCTGGTGGCTGTCCTCTGTAGCTGCCTCATGTTGTCCAGGCTCACTGCCCAGCAGCCTCTCAGGTCCAGGCTGCTCAGACGCCTGTTGATGGTCATCAGGCCCGACGCCGTCTCCATGGAAACGTCACTGCGGACAAGGCTGAGGTGGCATAGTTGTTGTAGTGGAGGGCTGTTGGGTCGGGCGGTGGGGCGCTTCAGAAGCTTCTGGAACACAGGCTCCAGTGGACAAGGCACTGCCACCAGGGAGACCCTCTCCAGGAGGGGAGAGCCGGATAGTACGCTCCACAGCGCCCCCCCCAGAGACCTCCAGGACATGACGGTCTTCATCTGGCGCTGGTCATAGGAGAAGCTGGAGGAGAGAGAGACAGATGAGCACTGAACAGGATATCACAACTTCAATGGGAAGAGATATACAGAAGCTTAAACAATGGTGCAGTCAACACCATAGCTTACATCCTGGGGAAGTCAACACTAAATACAGATATCCAGAGGTTTCAGGGGATCGCATGACCCACTCACCAACACAGGACCTGCGGAGAAAATGACTGGGGATTCCCAGCTGGCATGTGGCCCATTGAGTCGTACCTATGACGCCCTACAGAGAGAGCATAGCGAGTTAACTCTATTTGTACAGCAGTTGACCTACTTTAGGGAGAGAGAGCACAGTTGTGGTAGACAGGGTAGATCCCTGTCGTCGTCCTCCTCCTCCTCTTCCTCCTGGGGGGCTAAAGGAGGCTCAGCGTGGATGACGAGGCTCCTCAGCCTGGGACAGGCGTGGAGGAGCTCCAGCATGGCTGTCTGAGAGCTGGTTCTGACCCCTTCCAGGGTGAGAGAAACCAGGGAGCCCATCATAGCACGCAGGGCAGGCAGCAGCTCATCCAGGGGCCCTGTGAAGCGCACAGAGAGTCCCCTCAGCTGGCCTGCCCACCTGGCCAGGCCTGCAGCCAGACAAGACCCCTGGCTAGGCCCACCCTCCTCACAGTCCAGTGATATAGAGCGCAGCTCGGGGCAAAGCTGACTTACAGCCTCCAGAGTCCCACCAGACATGCCCTGCGCCTCCCTTAGACGTAAGGTAAAGCCCTCACCCCCTGCCCCCCCCACTCCCTCTTCTCTTCCTTTCTCAACACTGTCTTCTTCTATTTCCTTCCTTGTTCTCATCTGGGCATCACCTCTTCCACCTCCAACTCCCCTTGTCTCCTCACCTGTACCCTCATCCTCACTCTCACCCTCACTCGCCCACGAGAAACGGTTGTCATTTTCCTCCTCTTCAATTTCCTCCACATCCGCTCCTGATATCTCGCCTGTGTCTGTGGCCCTCCCACTCTGCCTCCTCTCCCTCCACACCTCCCAGAGACTGGGCAGCCCCTCATTGGTCGTGAGCTCCTCAGTCCCTCCGAACTCCCTGCTGTGTATGAGGCCACAGGCTTCCCCCAGGCCCTCCATTGCCACTCTCTCCAGCCACGGCAGGGAGAGCAGGAGGAAGGCCATGGCAGCCACCCCGTCTCCATCCCCCTCCCCAAAGCCCACATCCAGAGCCAGCAGGCTGCTGAGGGGGGGTGGGGAGGTGCAGGAGGAACCCCTCAGGCAGAGCAGGCCTGCGGGGGGCAGGAAGTGGCAGCGGGACACGTCGAGGTGGCGCAGCGCGGGGCAGTGGTGGGCAACCACCTCCACAACCTGTCTGTCACAAGGGGTGCCAGCCAGAGAGAGAGAGCGCAGGGAAGGCAGACAACCCAGCAGGTCACACTGGACATGGGCAGACACCTGCTGGGCTCCAGAGAGGTCCATGGAATGCAGGCTCTGAGGGAGATAGTGAGAACCCATACATACAGTGAGCTCCAAAAGTATTGGGACAGTGACACATTTATTGTTGTTTTGGTTCTGTACTCCAGCACTGAGTGACGATGAGTGAGAAAATTAGAGGGATACATTTCATACTCTCCCAGAAACGCTAACCTCCCCTGTTATTGTCATGGTGAGAGGTTAGCAGCATGTCTTAGGGTTATGATATTTGTGCGTCTAACTTTCTCACTCATCATTATTTACGATTCATTCAGGATTATCCGTAAGCATCCAAATGAATGTAGAAGTGTTGCTACATATTCTATTCTTATTTACAATATAAGTGACTCCAAAATGACACAATAGATTATTTACAATTCATTTCTATTGGGCACAAAATAATCTTAAGCACAACCTAAACAAACAGCAAATGCATCCAACAAGTTTGTAGAGTCACAAGCTTGACGTAATCATTGCGTGCTAGGAATATGGGACCAAATACTACATTTTTGTCCCAATACTTTTGGTCCATAAAATTGGGGGACTATATACAAAGTGCTGTCGTTTCTAAACGGTTTACCCGATATTGATGAAAATACCCCCAAATTAAAGTTGACAGTCTGTACTTTAACCTCCGTCATTATATCATTTCAAATCCAAAGTGCTGGAGTACATTGCCAAAACCAAACAAAAAATGTGTCACTGTCCCAATACTTTAGGAGCTTACTGTAACACATACTATAAATTATAAGGGGGACCAAAACCTGGCAGCGAATCCCGATGAGGGTGCAGAGGCTGGGGGTGACCAGAGCAGAGTGGCCCCCAAGAGATAGGGTTCTGAGCTGAGGGATCAACAGGAGGTGTAGCGCCGCACGGGACAACTCACACCTGGAGGACAGGACAGACAGGAGCTCCTCTACCAGCTCAGCCGCTAGAGAAAGAGACAGACAGAGAGGGGACACAGACACACACACACTTTTACCAGTAACTAGTGGACTAATCATGTGCACATTTACAAATGACCAGCAATGGCATCATATACATACACAATCCCTTCCAGTTCCTATGACAGACTCACGCAGCAGGGTGAAGGGGCCCATGACGTATCTGAAGAAGTACTGATCCATGTAGTTATCAGCGTAGTCTTTGACCCACACTTCCTTCATGTTCTCCGCCAAGTTCCACAGACAAAGCTGGGTCAGTCGGGGAGGGTGATCATCATCCTTCTCCCATCTTCCTCGTCCTCTAATCTTCCTCTTTCTCACTACCTGTTTCGCAGCCCTGGGCTCCATCATTGCACGGAATAGAGGCATCTCCAACTCTCAGCTGGCGTCTCGCTGGTTCAAGGATCAATGTAGTCTACAGTACTGGCACCATTGTGTCCTTGCAGGTATGGAAAATATATGCAGCTGAAGGGCAGAGAATAATAACATTGTAATAAAGATAGTAATAACATTGTAATAAAGAGAGTTATAACATTGTAATAAAGAGAGTAATAACATTGCAATAAAGAGAGCAATAACATTGTAATAAAGCTACAGTCTACAGTTCACACACAGTAAGAATAATAAAAGTACATTTTTCACATATTTGAAATATAATAAAACTTAGGAGTTCGGCTGACATACATTTTTCTCAGCAACCCTTGAGCCAGGGGGAGGCAAAGGGGGACATCCGTATTGTTGAAAGTACCAAGTAGGGTCGGACCTACTGTTGAATTTACCGTAAAAGGTTTATCAGCTGTACCTTAAAATAACAACCTTTGATTTAGGGGTATCGTTGCCAACAAACTGCACATGAACACAACATAGACCAAACGTACTATCACCAATAACAGTTTATTTGTGGGTGCGAAATTGGATGCAACACTGTCAGATCAACGTTATTGTTTACTTAGACAACAGCTTAACTCGCAATAAAAAAAATTGCTGAAAACAGCCAATACAATATTTTACAATATTCTTTCCAATTTACCGTTTATTTCTTGGTGTTAGAATCCGACTGTAGGTGTTCGGGTCCGGGGCGTTGACATCGGGTGAGGAATTATGGGGAACGTTCAAGAACCCCAACCGTTAGTGTTTAAAACGGATGTTGATGCGTCTAGCTCAGTCTATAATCTATCACACATATACATACATTTGTATGTTGCATAAGAAGAACATTTATTTATAGTGACGTCCTATGTTTATTTGTTATTGTACACACAAATAGGTATAGAGGCTACATTTATCCTAGTTCTAAGTACGCTTCATACCTCTTTATCTTGAGGAATTGGTATAAAATAATTTAAATATAAATGGTATAACATCCAATGTTGACAGGTATTAGGATGTTAAAAACTCAAAGTGTATTTCAAAATACTGTATGTAGGCCTATAGGAGATTATATTTACATTGAAATAATCAAACTAGTCCCAGCAGTTGTAATCAAAATGTTATGTGCTTGATTTCCTCTCTGGATCAATGAGCTCAGTCCCTCGATCAGCAGAACGGAGCGGTATCGTGTGTAAAGGGGGTTAAGTTCAAATCTCATTTTATTTGTCACATGCGCCGAATACCGAATTTACAGTGAAATGTTTACAAAAACACAATAGCACAATTGGTTACGGGATCGTAAACCGGCTGCCATCTCCTTCGTCGCCATTCTTCTTCAAGTTAACCTCTACTGTACGACTGCCCCATACTGGTCTCAACCAGTGATCCTCTGCTTCGCACTGATAACATGTACAGCATATGTGCCAACATGTACAAAAATGAAATAAAAATGCCATGTGTAACGGACTTATGAACATATCGTGACAGCCCTCTTTGACAACTTTCCAACGGGTTGAGCCACCCAAACGGTACCAATTGGACTGCTCCATCCGTGACATTTCAAGCTTGTTGTGGAGTGAGTTTACGATATGTTCTTAACTCCGTTAAACGTTTTATTTTGGAACATATGCTGTAAATGTTATCATTCACATAAAGCCTACCTACAGGTAAAGTACATACACTGACAATCAGTGCTTAAATGTGCACATCGGGAGGCGACGGAACAAAAAGTGAGTGCGAAAGGGGTGTGACCAGGGGAGCTGAAGTACTCGTAGGCAAGGCATACATTATTATATATATGTTTTAACATTGCATGCATATCATCGCATTACCGTAGTGGCATAGAGCAGTAGAGGAACTTACAAAACTTGCGTACATGGGTAACATTTTTTAGTAGCCTAGGGGTCCGAGAAAAACGTGGCCTTTTATAAACGCATTTCATGCAATTATACATAATTTTACAACCGAGGTAAAACCAGTTTCAGGTTGGATATTCGCCTGTAGTTTTACTTACGTCCAACAACAGCAGTTAGGTACCATCAACATAGTGACAAATCAAATTTTTCTAATTTCAATAGCTCTTTAACCATTACTCCTAAAACTTTCAAAACTGGTTCTAGATAACCCGATGGCATAGACACATTTTGCACACACGTTTCAATAGCCCTTTGGTCATATGACCTACTGACTTCAACAAGGTTCAGAATGTACACTCAGTGGGCCTACACATTGCAAACCCTTTAGTTTGTCCATTTTCATCTTACACGTTTTTACATTAATTTTTCAAACAAACATTCTAATTTCAATAGCTCCTTGGTCATGTGACCTACTGACTTCAAACAAGGTTCAGAATGTCCACTGACTACCCTTGTATAGTCAGTGGACTATAGTTATTCCATTGTACTGGATCTAATACATAAACATTTTACAACCATTCATACATGTATATTTTTTAATGAAATACTATGAAAAACTCTCTTGGCTGCTGGCTCAGTCACTTTCAGACATGTGCAGAGCAGACTGAAAGGGGAAGGAAGGGTAGCTCTTGACTTGAACCACAGGGGTTCTCTGTTTGCAAGAGAGTAATCCAAAAGGCACAGACACACCCCTTGACTTTCAATTGGCACCCTTGACCTGTATGTATTCTCTCCTGATTGGTCTCCATGGTGCTTAGTCAATGGAACTCTGTTGCCGGCCCCATCTTAAAGTTTTTACACAGTCTGACTAAGTGCCAGAGGTATGAGGAGAGACATCCTCCTTTGTATGTATGGGAACAAATATTTCCTAACACGTAGGATCCTATTCTTGGACAGATGGAAGACACAATGCAAAAAAAACATTTATTTTTTTACTAATTACTGTCCATGAGTAACCTCAACCTTGTGGGTCTGTGGGTGTTTGAGCCAATAAAGTGCCAACTCAATTCTACCACTGACTAGTCTCTCATGCCCCTATGAACGAGGACACAGGGAAATAGTTTTTAATCTAAACCAGCCCTTTTTTACTGGAGTACACTAACCCCTAATTGGGGCTCTTTTCTTGACACACAACAGCAGTTTACCAGATACCAAGTCAAGAAGATCAAAAATTAGATGGTCGTAAGGGTGTATTACGTCCTGTGCTGGCCCCATTGTCATATCCTTTCTGGATTCTGAGTGGTAAAATCATAGCTGAAAAATGCCTCTGTGGGAATGTATTATGTCTGTCCTACATGTAGTGTTGGTACATGGAATAATCTTCAACTGCATATATCATAAATTGCTATTGCAAATACAAGTATTATGTTCCAACAACTGAAATTCTCAGATATTATTTTGACGAACACACTTTGGTGCTTACAATTCATTCTCTATCGTCATAGACTTGATGGGCACTGTCATCTGTGATCTTTGCGATATGACTTTCTTTAAGCACGTACTGATGAAACTGTCACTTAATATTTTTTTCTTTAAGTCTACAAACGCTCTACATGTATTCACTCTGTCATAGGGTTGGATCCTATATGCTACTTTCATTATTGTCCTGTAAATGGTTCAGTGCCTATAATTTAGGCTGTGTGTAGAATGGGGCATAAAATAAATGACCTCTACTAGATTATAGTGATAAGGAAATCAGCATACAGTTTTGGCCTGTGTATTCATTTGCCTATAACTAATCAGAATCCCATTACGTTTACATAAAAAGAGAACACTTCAATATGAGAAGATCCTGCCATGGAAAAGAAGAGTGGGCAGACATAAAGTGGAAAGGAGGGGAAATAACTCCCACCATGCAGCAGGACAGCTTCAGCTGCGGGGTCTTTGTATTGCAGGTTTGATAGTTATGTTTTCAATAATGAATGGTTAACTGTTATGTGACAATTAGGTCAAAAACTATATTTAATTTTTTGGTGTAGATGGCCAAGGAAGATGCACAGAACTTCCCCTCCCAAATTGATATAGAACCTTCACAAAACCACATGGAGCAAGTGCGAAAAGAAATGGCTGAGGATATACTAAAAATGTCTGGTATGTAATGACATTTAATTAAAAGTAAATGTAAATTCTTTATTTTTATGTAGTTGTGTGGGACAGCCATATGTTCAGTTCATGTCTATGATTTCAGAGTTCAACAAAGCCAACAACTGCTTCATGTGTGCCACTGATAAAGAACCTTCACTGTATATAGACTTTTTCTATTGTGTTATTGAATGTACATTTGTTTATCCCATGTGTAACTGCATTGTTGTTTTTGTCACACTGCTTTGCTTTATCTTGGCCAGATCACAGTTTTAAATGAGAACTTGTTCTCAACTGGCCTGCCTGGTTAAATAAAGGTGAAACAAAAAATTCATTAAAAAAAAAACCTGGATGTGGCTCAGACTGACTGGGTTAGTAACGTTATTTAACATGTTTCTGACAACAGTGATGGCATGTAAGACAATGTATGATATAACACAATGGATGGCTAATTCGTCGTACTGCGTTGATATTTGATATTATTTATAACGTGTTACGCTTTGTTTTGTTTTAGATTGAATGTTTTGCCTGCCAACGGTGGTTCCACGTGCTGTAACTAGGAATGAAGACAATAGAGTTCAATGGAGTAAACAACACAAACTGGAAGTGCAGTCTTTGTTGTTGAAAATGTATGCTATACCCCATCCACACTGAAGAGGCTCTGAAATATACATCAACCAGGGATAGAGAGACAGTTAACACTGTGAAATGTTTTGTACTTATGTGAAGTAAAGTGTCTCTTGACATGTTGGAGAAGATTAAAGATCTACACTTTGTTTAATTTGTCAATATAACATTTTTATTCATTGATTTTCTGGCCATCATTACTGTGGTTACATGTTCAGTATATATATGTATTGCCCAGCAAACCCACTGCAGCCTACCGCAATAGCTCACTCTCCATTCCTGCTTTGGACAATGACTCTCGTACTTTGCCATTTTCCTTTATGGTTGATATTAACGATGAAAGGAGATATTATCTGTCTCTCTCCTATTGTGTACCGTTGTTAAATACTGTGGCAAAATAAAAAAACAGGGAAAATAAGTACTTAGAACTACCAATTATTATAGATAGATATTAAAGAAAAGGGTAAACACAACACTGGACTGAACCCCCTAATTGTCAAACTAATATTAATTTACAATATAGAAGATACATGACTAGAGGTTATGCGATATGGGTGTAAACTCACTGCACAATTCTTAGGTGTGTAATTGACATGACCAAGGAGCTATTGAAATGTAAAACTATGAAAAATGTACGTTACACTGCGTGATTTTACAGTACACAAACAAGAGTGTGCAATATACAAGGCTAGTCCGTGGACATTCTGAAGTTCGTTAGTCCAGTAGGTTACATGACCAAGGAGCTATTGAAGTTTTAAATTCTGAAAAATTTATGTAAAATCAAGTGAGATGAAAATGGACAAACTAAAGGGTGTGCAATGCTGCTCATCATGAATTTTAACATTTAACATTTCAATAGCTCCTTGATCATGTGACCTACTGACTTCAAACAAGGTTCAGAATGTACACTCAGTGGGCCTACACATTGCACACCCTTTAGTTTGTCCATTTTCATCTCACTCGATTTTACATGAATTTTTCAGAATTTAAAACTTCAATAGCTCCTTGGTCATGTGACCTACTGGACTCAAACGAACTTCAGAATGTCCACGTGTGAGATGAAAATGAACCAACCAAAGGGTGTGCAATATAGATAGGTAGTCAGTGGACAATCTGAAACTTGTTTGAGTCAAGTAGGTCACATGACCAAGGAGCTATTGAAATTCAAATGTAAACTGTTTACACTCCCTAACTAATTCAACTAGGAATACCAAATCCTGCTCACATTTCCACGTTTTTTTTTTAGCTTTGGAAAACGAATTAAAATATCCAAATCGTGAAAATAAGACCTGCGCAATGTGTGCAATTTTTCCAACATCATGACACTTATTTGGAATCTGTGGCTCAAGTGGTTTGAAAGCTATTGAGGTTTGAAAGAGCGAATATCTGTCGAATATCCAACTTGAAACTTTACCTCAGTCATTTTACACAACTGGAGACTTCTCTTTAATCTGTTTTAATACCGCATAAATGATCGTAATGACAGGCTACTTTGACATTTTGTATTTTAATTATTGCGATCCAGCCAAATAGGTGTCCAGAACAAAACAGTCCCAAAACGGTGTTGTGTGTTGCTCTAGGTTCATTGGCGACCTCTTGAAGAGGAAGGAAACACTCCTGTTCCAGCAGTATCCGGCTCAAATTAAACACCGCTGACAATTATGATAAATAATGGGATGTGTTTGCTGTGGACCAGAAACTCGAATCTCTGTAGTCTTTATAGTGGACCTGTCTATGACAGACATCCCACATTGTGCTATGGTAGGCTGTCAAATGGACATGGTCACTTCTAGCTTGTCATCTGTCACACACAGATGGGTCTACAGTGCAGTAGATCTGTGTGTGAGTGAGACGGGGAAAATATCTGGCTTGGAGGAATGTTTGCTTTAACAAAATAATTTTAAAGCTATGCTGTTTGCAGTGTTCAGCCTCTATATTTTCATATAACCCTACACTTTATCCTGGAACCACTATCAATAATGTGTTAAAACCTTTGCCTCCAGGTGTGAAAACTCTTGAAAAATGTTACAAACAAAAGAGACACATTTTCACTTAAAATCATGCAGATACTCTGTAGCTTTTTCTGCTAAACTCAGCACTATAGCATGGAACAGCAGTTGCATAATAATGACCGTTAAGCGATAATGCCAGAGAAACCGGTGTTTGGAGGATATATTGGCACTTGTGTTGTTAGGCCCGAGACGAAGTCAAGGATGCTGTAAAATCTGGACAAATGCAAAGCTACAGATACAATAGGGGGAACAAATAGCTTTGGACCTTACACACGGAGATAAGTCTTGGACCAGTACAACTCCCTTTCCCTCCTGGCGCAGAGATACAGATCTCTGGCATACAAAGTCTAAAAGAGCAGCTTCTAGTTTTGTGCCATCATCCATCAAACTCTTCAACCCTTGACATTTTTATTTGTGTTTGTATATGGCCTATGATTGCATCTAATCTATTATACTGCACATGTTTTCGTGTTCTATGTTGCTGTGTTGTTATATATCTTGTTAATATCAAGCCGCCACCATAGATGAAGTTCCCTCTCAGGAAATAAAAGTTACTTGTATTGAATAAACCTACATTCATAAACACACACATTTCCCTCGACTTTGAAATAACAAAAACAACAGACAATGATGTTCTTTGGGTCACGACATAAGTATGACAACATAGGATTCACTCTGAACTTCACGATGAGCAGCAATATCATCCATTGAATTTAACTGTATGTAATTACACTAGATGATTGAAAACACACACACACACACACTGTATATAGAGTAATAATCCCTCTCGTTGAATACATTTTCCTCATCACCTCCTGTCCTGTTACAACAGCAGTCAGGTAAACTGGTAGAGGGTTCAGACAGATGGTAACAAGATGACAACAATCCAGCAACCAAACCCAAATCTATGTTGTTTCCACGAATGGGACCACTCTCTTCCCTGCCACGTACACCTCCGCAATGTTCCGATCATCCCCTGAAAGGAGGAAGGGAAAGGGGGAACAAAGAAGGAGAAAAAAAAGAACCTGAACATACTTGAGAGATTTTACAACACCTAGTGATGACCTCAAGACTTTTGGACCTCTTGGCTGACAGCTGCAAGGAACCAGGTTTGAGTCCCTGTGGTGGCTATCAGTGAATTCGCCACAATACTTTCATGGCACGTAAAGGGCCCATCCACCAAAGTCTGAAAACATGTAACCTATTGTGTGAGAGAGACAGAAACAAAACTCTTACCCAAATTCAAGAACTTCTCCAGGAGCACCTGAAATCAAATGGAACCAAGATGAATGTTATGTATTGGGAGACAGAATGACTCAACAGGTAACAGGGTTTCCCATTTTATTTGGCCCCCCAATTTTTTTTAAAGCAAAAAAATAATATATTTTTTTATATATTTCTTTGGGACATAAGACAGTAAGAACACAGGCAAATCAGCTCAAAGTGATTTTAATTTTGGAAATCTGTTCCAATGTATTCCCACGCATAACAGAGATATACAGGTATGTGATCGTATACAAATGAAAGCAAGGTGTGAAATTATTATATCCGTTTGGGCTTCTTGCAATCAATTTGCAATCTACAAATTATTTGTTATTATGTTCCGGCCCCCTGACCATCCGCTCAAGAAATTAATTGTCCCATAGCTGAATCTAGTTGATGATCCCTGCTCTATGTATTGGGAGACTGGTTCCTACCTTAGGCCCCTCTCCGTGGTTGATGAGATCAATGGGTCCTCCTGCTATGGCCGTGTTCACCCGCAGAGCATCAAAGTCTTTCCCTGCTTGAAAGCTTCCTGTATGCTCATCCAGGGACAGGGCTACAAACCAAACAATCAACCCAGAGCTCAGAATATCAATCAGTTATTCATCAATCAAGGACTCAATAAACAAATACATAGATGTACAGTTGGGTTCATTAAAAGTTTTTTTTGACTGTAGTGCAGGTCAAAAACATGTGCTGCAAAGTGGATATACCTGTACAGTCAGTGGATTATATTTCAGAAATGTCACCTATGTATTTCCTTACCGTTTAGGTGATTACAAATAAACTTGTTGGCTTGGCATCACTCTATGAGAACGTTTGTGCTTTGAGCAATGTATCGATGCTGCAGCACAGGCGTTTTGAAAAGTAACATCTGAGCGCATGAATCTGTATCAATTCATAAATCATCATGTATCAAATCATTCATACTGATTGATGTATTGATTTAATAATAGTGGTGACGATGACCCTCCCACCCCTCCGGCCAGGTCTCCCACCTTGGCTGCCTCCCAGTGTGGCCAGTCTGAAGACCTCCTCGAAGGTGAGCGTTTGGTACTGGGGGTCCTGGATGGTCAAGGCTTTAGAGGTATCCAACGTTCTCCGCACAGCATCCAGCATAGAGGGAGAGTAGCCTCCTGCCACATCTGCAAGGCCGGAAACACAGACACACACATACAAATGTATTAATCCGTTAAACACAGAGCCAATTGCAACAAAAAAAGCACTGGTTTTCTAAAAACTATACTAACGGGACATAACATGCACCTGTGTGATAAAATAAACCAGCAGATCAGCTTATCTCATGTTGTTATGGTATCAAGCCAGTTTGATACCGGACAGGGAACCTAGAAGAAAGTTGCCTCTATTGCCGGCCTCAATGAAAAAACAGGATCATCCCAAATCGTAATGAATGTAAAATAACTATTCTAAGAAATAATATTATCAGTGCAATTTGAAATAACTTCATTAGACTTTAATTTGATCAAAAATATATAGATTATTATATAACTCAATCACGATTGCCTTGATTTAGTTATACATTTAAAATATGGACAACTCAGGGATAGTACATTTGTTTTTTTTCATACAGCACACATGGGCTAAAAATGATACAGAACACAGTGCGCTCTGGTAAAAGGAAGATGATCTGCTTTGTAGTGTGTTGTCATGGACTCACCTGTGCCCAGCCCCAGCTTTACTTTGTGGTTCAGAACCCTGCGGGCATCTAGCATACCACTGCACAACCTGAAGAGAGAGAGGGGAAAATGAGAGAGAGGGAAATGAGAGAGAGAGAAATAAGGAGAGGAGAGAGAGAGAGAGAGAGAGAGAGAGAGGAGAGAAATAGAGAGAGGAGAGAGAGAGAGAACATGGGCAGGTTCTATCTTGAGTGCTGATATGATATCTAGTATCACCGCTGTGTTTTAAAAGAATAGGGTATGATATAAAAATAAGAATCGTGATTTATTTCTAAATCCTAAGACATGGTCTTTCCTTTCACATCTTCCATCAATGACCCTTGGGAAAAACACGCGTAGTCAGGGAACGTGAACTGTAGGGTAATGAGAAACACTTACGAGATGTTGGAATTGGGACAGTGAGCGACGGACGCCCCTTTCTCTCTGAACAGCTTCAGCTCTTCATCGGTTAGGTGACAACCGTGAGCCATCACAGTCTGTGAACCATCACCATCATCATACTTACTACCATTACCACCGCTATCATTATAATCATCATCATACTTACTACCATTACCACCACTGTCATTATAATCATCATACTTACTACCATTACCACCACTATCATTATAATCATCATCATACTTACTACCATTACCACCGCTATCATTATAAGCATCATCATACTTACTACCATTACCACCACTGTCATTATAATCATCATACTTACTACCATTACCACCACTATCATTATAATCATCATCATACTTACTACCATTACCACCGCTATCATTATAATCATCATCATACTTACTACCATTACCACCACTGTCATTATAATCATCATACTTACTACCATTACCACCACTATCATTATAATCATCATCATACTTACTACCATTACCACCGCTATCATTATAATCATCATCATACTTACTACCATTACCATCACTATCATTATAATCATCATCATACTTACTACCATTACCACCGCTATCATGATAATCATCAGCATACTTACTACCATTACCACCACTATCATTATAAATCAGCAATATGATTTTCATTATCCATAGAATGTCCTTGTACTGTGTGTGTGTGTGTTGGGCTAACCTTGTCAGTGAGAAGGTTGTGTTTGTGGTAGACGTCTGTGTAGGAGTCATAGTCTGGGAACAGTTCCTTCACCAGCTTCACCTCCTCCTTTGTCTCACTGATGTGACTCTGGGGATCACAGAGACGATCAATGTATTTTTTAAATCTTCAGGTGATTAACAATGTGTATGAATTCAAGAGAGAGAGAGAGAGAGAGAATGGAAGGGAGATAAATACAGATAAATAAATGATTATCCTCAAAGCACATTCCCACAGGATCCCCTTGACTTGGTTACTGTGGCTACAGGCTGGCAAAGCTCACCTGGATGTGCAGGTGGTTATTCTTGGCGATCTCTCCCAGGTGACCCAGCAGGGCAGCAGAGCAAGACAGGGCGAAGCGCGGGGTCACCACTGGCATTACAAGGGGGTACTGCCCCAAACAAGACAGAAAGACACCCAGTGAGCAAAATCCTAAAAAGCTCCTTTCACAGATTCTGATCACAAATGTTTTTTTTTTTTTTTTGGGGGGGGTACAATCCCTACATTGCCACTGACTTGTACATGTACCCTTAGAACCCCCTGTGCTAGCAGGGCTAAGGAGTCTTACCTTCTTCTTCAACATCTCACTAATGAACCTAGAGCAACACAAGACAATAATCACATTTGTATTTTTTCCTTCAAAAGAATTTTGAAAACAAATTTCTATCAGGTAGGTCCCTCTCCGATTCATTCCATTTCCTTCTGTTTGGTTCCTAATTAATACTCCTCAGATGTGTGTTGGGCAAGATGTGAGTGTAAGGAAGGACTGAATCCTGTTTTTCAGACTGCAGCAACTGGCTCAGAGACAATGATTTCCTCACTAATTTCTCCTTTCAGTTTTGCTGAGGATGCATTTGATGAGTTTTGTTTTCTGAGGGCCATACTTGTTATGTATGTTGAAATATGACAAATGTTGTGAGATATATTGTGAGGCTAGAGCAGAAGTTCTCAAACTTGGGATTGGATATGAAAGTAGGGTGGCGCGAGAATATCCAAAATCCTGAGGGGGAAAAAAATACAGAAAAAAATATATGCCTTTGTGTCTCAAAATCATCGTAATGTGGTTAACCTTAAAAATAAAAATGATTCAAATCTAAATGATAAACTTCAACCACAAAGCACCATTAGATCATGGGAAAAGGCTGCACTTGACCGTTGCATTTGAAATCATTCCCATGGTGAACGGCTAGGCCCGCTATGAAACCACACACTAATGCAGATACTTTGATATTATGGTGAAAACTATGTGTGGGGAGGCAGAGACACAGAAACTCACATCAATACCCTTGTCAGATAACACTTTTAAACTAAGAATGTAAACTATTTCTAGCAATAAGAGGAAACTGACTAAATGACTCAGAAATGCCCCAACTTATATTCTCCAAGTGGACGTTAGCTGTGAGGGCCGAGATGCCCATGTTCGCTATACATGTTGGGGGATTCTATTCACGAGGACATATTTTTCTTAATGCCGCATTCAAAAGAACTGGGAACTCTAAAATCTATGACTTCTGTCTTCAGTGCATCTAAGACAGCTGGGAACTCTAAAAAAAACTATCACCGACTGCGTTCTCCAACTCGGGAACTCGGGCCTCTTTCTAAAGCTACGACTTACTGACCTAGTATTTTCAGAGTTCCCGGTCTTGAAAGCACCATAAAACTCATGGTACCCTTCGCCAGCTGATGTCTGTGTGAAGCTGGATTCATTGCGCTCATCTGCATTAAAACCCCTGACTTTGAGAAGCTCTGACGTGACATGCATCAACCACACCCATCCAACTAGTGGTGATGAGACAAGATACATTATGTCAGACTCATTTGCAATCGACTGTCATAGCCCCACATTAAAAGCATGCGATGTGGAGCTGAGAAGACAATCAGAAATACTGTTAGAATGTCTTTCAATTGACTGCCATAGCCCCAAATAAAAATGAAACAGTCACTGTTAGTTAATGCCATAATTTTTCCCACATGGTTGGGGTCCAGATATCAAAATGGGGCAGGACAAAAAGATATGGGAACCCCTGTGCTGGAAAGTCCCATTAAGTCATGTAAAGTCTAGAATGACATGTCTGTTCCCATTGGTTCTTGCTGCACAAGCCAGTCATGACTCAATATGCTTTTCTTAGTCATTACTCTATCCTCCTCCAAGGAAATTCTTTTCCATGTGACCTTACGGTCTAGAGGCATGAAAAGCCATTGTGAGAGCCCATAAATCCCTCCTGTGCAAAGCACCTGCTCTAATCATTTAAATCTTTATTATGTATACAGCCTTGACCCCTCTTCTGTCTATTACCTACCTGTTGGTTTCGTCATGGGACTCGTCTGGCGTCTCTCTGTAATGTGGGACAAAGTTGTTTGTATCCATACACACCTTGCCCACAAGGGCACGCTGTCCAAAATCATCTGGAATGACAAGAAACATTGGAAAAGGTCACCAAACTGGTGAAATCACCCATCAGGGGAGCTGCATTTGGTGTGATTAGAGTAGCACTCTGTGGAGACCGTATCAGACTGGAGTCAAAAGGGACATTTGTAATGTTGCTCATCAGCATCCTGGAATAACCTAAATAATAAACTAAAGCTAACATTAAATCTCATAAACCAAAAGGTGGGAGCGCTGTTGGTTGTGGTGAAACAATTCTGGTGTCCTACAAACTCTGGACGGTTTAGGAGGAGTAATGCAACCACCAAAGGACAAACATTCCATGCATGCAGTAAGTAGATGTGAAAGTGACAGATTCCTCTACATACAAAACCCTATGTTCATGTCTTGTTCTGAGCTGGTGTTCGTGAAAATCATTTTCATTACAGTGGGTAACCACAAGGATGGAATGGAGCAAATTAAGATGTTCATGCACAGCCAATCCCTGTACCTGAAACTCAATACTTTCATTACCTGCTATCCCTGCCCTCATTTAACCTCACACTGAAGTGTTTTATCATTTTATTTTCAGGACAACAAGTAGAACACAAAACATAAAACAGTTACATTCATAAGTTTTATTGACAAATGTCAATACATAAAAAGGTCTGGCAAGCAATAACCTCATGTTTTTATTGCAGAAATGGTTTCCTTAGCGGGAAATTATTATACAACTAGTCAGTGACAACTGTGTGGAGTTTGGACTTTGTGACAGTGACTATGCGATCTTATTACAGTATTATAGACACAAAGTCCGGGGCAGAAATTGAACTTGGCGAAATAAACTTGAACATCCACAGGATAATTCTGAAGTGGATCTGAGAGATATAGCAAAGCTTAGGAAAACATCAGGGACGATCCCAATGCAATAATTGTGTATGATTTTCTATGTAGAAGAACCCTTACCTTCTAATGACTCTTGTGCGACGTGAGTGTCAGAGCAAAAGTCTCAGCTTTTCATAGTGAAATAACAAATGTAACATGGTCAACATAACCCGACTGCATAGCGAGAGACTGGGTGCCGGAGGCTGGCCTAGCAGTCAACACAGCTGTCTCCAGACCACTTGTATCGTGTCCCCCGGCAGCGAGGTTATAATCCCCACACCACCACTTTTAATACAGTCCCCTGGTGTCCGTCTCCCTACTTTCCTGTCTAAATAAATATAACACATTTGAAAGAGTGGAGTCCCAATCCCCCTTTAAAAAAAAAAAGAGACTGATTGATAAGTTGTTGCATAACAACTTACGCAGTGGAGGCGTGTGTGTGTGTGTGTATTCCAGATAGTTGTACATTGTGACTGAGGTTAATGTTTATAGCCAGTCAAATAATGTCCCGTGCTCTTTTATCACAGAGCATGTTCTTCCCTTCCTCCGTCATTAATACTTATGTAATAAACAAGAGTTACACAGGCGAGAAGAACACTGGGAACAGGTCAAAGTACAATGTTTCAATGTTAAGCCATTGTGCAAGTGAGCGGTAGAGTGTGTGCAGGTTTGTGTCTGTTTTCTCACTTGCGATTTGGCCCAGCAGGAGAGAAGCGTCTGTGTGTATGGTGGCAAAGTAACAAGCCGTAGTGGTACCATTTCTCAGGGTTCTTTTCTGAAATAGACAAGAGATTGTTTTAGTATTCAGGCCCTATTGTTCATAAACATCCACTCCATCAGTGCAAATATCACCTGCCCTAGCCTGCTATGTGTTACAATGTATCCAGATTTCATCAGATTTTCTATGCTACTGTCACTCTGTGAGCTTTCCTTACAGTAGCCAAGGAAGCAACCTAAATACTTCACATATGTATTGTTTTTGCTACACTGCAGGTCATTTAAAATAAGCTAAAGCTTCACATACGTAACCTCTCTCTTTAACCTTTATTAAAATGGCCATAGCAGCCTGCTATTGGCCCTCCTTTGGCATCCCTATCCCTGCCCAGCAGTGAATTCCGAAAAACGAGAGAAAATAGACACAAGGGAAATTAAAGACGGCAACCAAAGTTTCTGCTCCCGAGTGTCCATTATCATTGCAATATTAACCTCTGCAACACAAGGCTTTAAATAAGTATAACAGACGATTTAGAATAGAAAATAAGGATAAGAATGGTCTATAATCCTCTATGCAAGTGGGACTGATTGATTCAGGTGCGCAACAGCATATATTTTAAAATATTGTGTGTTTCTTATTAGACAAGTCCAGGTCTGTTTCAGTCCGTTTTCTTCCATTTGGTGCCTGATGAACACGACCCTGATGACTTCTATAGGCTGAGGTTTGTTAGTTTGGCCCAGACCGCTCACCACGACATGGGTGTAGACGTTGCGGGCGAACTCCAAGTCTTTGTAGCAGGCCTCCACTGGGAAGGTGTACGTGTTGAGCCACTGTAGCAGGGGCAGGTCCAGGGCTGTGCCTGCATAGCTGTACTGAGACGCGTGGATGTGGGTGTCCACCATCCCTGGCATGAAGAACTCACTACAGACAACAAAATGGACTTTAGGATAATAACTTGGTTGTGTTCAGTCACAAATAGATTAGAAATCAGTGTTACTCTCATAGGATGGACTCTTCACTCACTACTGTCCAAGCTGTGTAACGGCCAAGGCCTCAAACCCCCACTTCTGTGACAGACTGTCGACTTCCTGCCCACTCCCAATGAAGGCAATCTGTCAACATGAGAAGCAACCAAAAACAAGGTGCTGATTAGCGCAAGAGAGAAACAATCAGAGCCTAACTCAACAAGGTGTTCATTCATTTAAATATAATTTATCCATGCATTGATAATTGATCTACTATAACACATTAAGGCATAGTCAGATGACACAGACACCCTCAACAAACAGTACATTCGGGAAGTAATTCAGACCTATCCACATTGTTACATTACAGCCTTATTCTAAAATGGATTAAATAAAAACATTTCCTCATCAATCTACACACAATGACAAAGCGAAAACAGGTTTGTGAAAAATAAATAAAAATGAAACAACTTATTGTACAGAAGTATTCAGACTCTTTGCTATGATCAAATTGATTTATAAAGCCCTTTTCACATCAGCCGATGTCACAAAGTGCTATACAGAAACCCAGCCTGAAACCCCAAACAGCAAGCAATGCAAAACCACGGTGGTGTGGAAAACCTCCATAGAAAGGACAGAACCTAGGAAGAAACCTAGAGAGGAACCAGGCTCTGAGGGGTGGCCAGTCCTCTTCTGGCTGTGCCGGGTTGAGATTCTAACAGCACATGGCCAAGATGTTCAAACGTTCATAGATGACCAGCAGGGTCAAAATATAATAATCAGTGTTTGAGAGGGTGCAACAGGTCTGGAGGTCTTTCATTCAGAAACAGCAGGTGCGGTAGAGAAAGAGAGTCGAAAACAGCAGGTCCGGGATAAGGTAGCATGTCTGGGGAACAGGTCAGGTTTCCTTAGCCGTAGGCAGAACAGTTGAAATGGGAGCAGCAGCATGACCAGGTGTACTGGGGACAGCAACTAGTCATCAGGCCAGGTAGTCCTGAGGCATGGTCCTAGGGCTCAGGTCCTCCGAGAAAAAAATTAAAATTCACACAGGACAAGGCAGGAGAAATACTCCAGATATAACATACTGACCCTAGCCATAAATTATTGCAGCATAATTACTGGAGGCTGAGACAGGAGGGGTCGGGACACACTGTGGCCCCGTCCGACGATACCACCAGACATGGCCAACCAGGCAGGATATAACCCCACCCATTTTGCCAAAGCACAGTCTCCACACCACTAGAGGGTTATCTTCAAACCACCAACTTACTGCTCTGAGACAGGGCCATGTATAGCCCACGAAGATCTCCCCCACGGCACGAACCCCGACAGGAAGATCACGTCAGTGACTCAACCCACTCAAGTGACGCACCCCTCCTAGAGACGGCATGGAAGAGCACCAGTAAGCCAGTGACTCATCCCCCATAATAAGGTTTGAGACAGATAATCCCAGTGGAGAGAGGGGAACCGCCAGGCAGAGACAGGAAGGGCGGTTTGTCGCTCCAGTGCCTTTCCATTCACCTTCACACTCCTGGGCCACACTACACTCAATCATAGGACCTACTGAAGAGATGAGTCTTCAGTAAAGACTTAAAGGTTGAGACCGAGCCTGTGTCCCTCACATGGATAGGCTGACCATTCCATACAACTGGAGTCTTGTGACCGTAGCGTACGTGTAGGTACGTACGGCAGGACCAAATCGGAACGATAGGTAGGAGCAAGCCTATGTAATGCTTTGTAGGTTAGCAGTAAAACCTTGAAATCAGCCCTCGCCTTAACAGGAAGCCAGTGTAGAGAGGCTAGCACTGGAGTAATATGATCATTTTTTATTTTTTTTATTTTAAATGTTTGGTTCTAGTCAAGATTCTAGCAGCCGTATTTAGCACAAACTGAAGTTATTTAGTGCTTTATTTTGGTATGTGTCATGTAGATGGAAAAAAGCTGTCCTTGAAACAGTCTTGATATGTCCATCAAAAGAGAGATCAGGGTCCAGAGTAAGGTCTAGGTCCTTCGCAGTTTTATTTGCAACGACTGTACAACCATCAAGAATAATTATCAGATCCAACAGAAGATCTCTGTATTTCTTGGGACCTAGAACTAGCATCTCTGTTTTGTCTGAGTTTAAACATAAAACATTTGCCGCCATCCACTTCCAGGGAAGGGAACTGCGACTCGAAATTTGAAAAAAAGAAACCATGACCAAGACTCTTCCTAGAGCTGGCTGGCCGGACAAACTGAGCAGTCAGAAAAGAAGGGCCTTGGTCAGGGAGGTGACTAAGAACCCGATGGTCACACTGACAGAGCTCCTCTGTGAAGATGAGAGAACCTTCCAGAAGGACAACCATCTCTGCAGCCTTCCACCAAATCAGGCCTTTATGGTAGGGTGGCCAGACAAAAGCCACTCCTCAGCCAAAAGGCACCTAAAGGACTCTGACCATGAGAAACAAGATTCTCTAGTCTGATGAAACCAAGATTGAACTTTTTGGCAAGAATGCCAAGCATCACATCTGGAGGAAACTTGACACCATCCCTACGGTAAAGCATGGTGGTGGCAGCAACATGCCGTGGGGATGTTTTTCAGCAGCAGGGACTGGGAGACTAGTCAGGATCAAGGGAAAGATGAACGAAGCAAAGTACAGCGAGATCCTTGATGAAAACCTGTTCCAGAGCACTCAAGACTCAGACCGGCGTGAAGGATCACTTTCCAAGAGGACAACAACCCTAAGCACACAGCCAAGACAGCACAGGAGTGGCTTTGGGACAAGTCTTTGAATGTCCTTGAGTGGCCCAGCCAGAGCCCGGACTTGAACCCGATCGAACATCTCTGGAGAGACCTTGTAATAGCTGTGCAGCGACGCTCCCCATCCAACCTAACAGAGCTTGAGAGGCTCTGCAGAGAAGAATGGGAGAAACTTGTGCCAAGCCTGTAGTGTCATACCCAAGATGACTGAAGGCTGTAATTGCTGCCAAAGTTGCTTCAACAAAGTACTGAGTAAAGGGTCTGAATACTTATGTAAACGTGATATTTCAGATGTTTTATTTTATACATTTGCAAAAATTTATAAAAACCTGTTTTTGCTTTGTCATTATGGGGTATTGTGTATAAATTGATCAGGGAAAAAAAGCTATTTAATTAATTTTAGAATAAAGCTGTAATGTAACAAAATGTGGAAAAAGTCAAGGGGTCTGAATACTTTCCTAATGCACTGTATACACACACACACACACACTACACAAACATGCAACCAATTACCAAATGAAATCTCATAATTGATCTGGGTGGCATGAGTCAGTTTGGGAAACCTTTGAAATAAAATACATGTGATAAAAAACATCACATGCATGACAAAGCAATGTAAAATTGCAAGAAACGATTTCCATGAAACTATTATTACAAAGTCCAGACCACATTTCACAACTTTTGTGACAGCTGTCACAGGTCCTTTGTAGCCTCTACTGGAGTTACACACTGTACAATTATAATGATTGCAGGAAACAGGTTTATCTTCTTTTGAAGAAAATGTGTGTAGGTCAATGGTATCCATACAAAAATGCTGAATCCAATTCTGGCTTGGGGCATTTTTGTGTGTGCCAAAGTTAGCTAACTATTATAGTGTTTTGAAAAGATTTACCTAGCCTATGCAGGTTTGTAAAATGTATTGAAATTGGGGCAGCAAATAAATAAAATACAACCATTTAAAAAAATATATAAAAGAGATGGAAAACATAGGCCTATAAAACAATGCGAGTTCCACTTAGGCCTACGCATATGACACTTTGGCAATGTAAAATAGCCTAATCATAAGTTAAAGTCTTTACATACATTTTGCTAGGATTATTTCTAAATTAATTAACATAATGTATGCTGTTCATAGATATTGAAACACACTTTCAAAGTTTAATTCTGACAGACCTTCCCCTCTGTGTCCACTCCCAGAAGCCTGTCCTCCAGAATTTCCACGGCTGTGTGATCGGTGGAGTGCATAAACGTCCCCCTGTAGACGTGCGCAATGTCCACAGCGGTTTTGTTGGAGCTAGTCATATCTAGAATGTTACAACAGCAGGGTTTGATGCTGAAAATGAATCTTGTCACATTTTTATCCTCGGCAAGGATAGTGGGCGGTTAATCAGTGCGCACCAAGAAGGGACTCCACCTGCCGACAGTGCGATTAGCCACAAGCGAAGCGTGCGCCCGCATGGGACAGCCATAGCAGGAATTTTATAAGCCTAGTGTTGTAAAAATAGGTTTTGAAGCATTGCTCAGCAATGACGCATTGTTCACTTTTATACCGTATGATAGCTTTCACTACTTAGACACAGGCAGAACTAGAGTTTTATACATGGGGTGGCAAAGGCTACTTCAGGGGGTCCAGAGACCATGACAGAAAATTAATGTAACCTAAAAAAACTAACCTGGCATCTAAGCAGCATGAATGAATCCTATGATTGCTGATTAGATGTAGAAGTGATGATTCACTTAACCCGGAGTTCTTCAATGTGGCAGATAGTGTGGTCCAAAAGGGTTACTTTACTAGAATACTTCAACATACTATGAATAGTCAGTGTCTCTACCTCGGAACTGCAGCTCAATTTCTTTCTCACTCACACACACACACAGTTTTCATGAATATATCATCTGGGTCTATAAGTGTTTAATAATATCCAAAATATTATTTTCAGAAAATAAAGCTCAAGCACCAAGGAGGTAAGATTTGACATACCAGGTATCAAGCAGAAATGGACTTGAACAATAAAAAATCATTACAAACTTACAGTATCATATTTATGCTTATATATATATATATATATATATATATATATATATAATGTTAACTAATAGCAAAGAAAAGTTTGGGAATTGGCCTAATCAAGACCAAATTAAATCTGTGTGTCATGATACCCTTTGGATGTATCATTTTAGAATGTCAGTGTACTAGCTAGTACAAAGTGCAGGTAGGTGTTAATCATGACCAGAGGGACCACCTAAGTGCCAAATTATCCTAGGTAGATTTACAACAGCATAATTCTGCAGTTCTGGTGAGAACTGGCAAAATGTTTCACAAACTCATCCATGTTGAGAGAGCGTGCCCTCTTTGACATAACGCTGAGAATTCCCAGGTGACTTAACCTGTCATCAACCATTGTTGTCCTAAGGTGGGTTTTAATCCGTTTTAAAGCTGAGAAGCTTCTCTCGGAAGAAGCACTGCTGACTGGTGTAACAGAAATCTTACAAAGTCGAAATAGCTCATTGAAGACCTCTTTATAAGGTTCTAGAAACACAACAAAGTCAAAGACTAGAAGAGTAAATGGTCTGTTCCTTCCACTTTTCTCTCTCCTATCAAGAATCCGCTTGGTTTGATGAACCTCATGTCTGAGGTCCTCTAAATCGGACTCAAAAGGTCTGAGCAAAGGCAAACAGAAGCTCCTCATTCAAGGATGTTGTACTCTTTGGGTTGAGAGACTGGACTCCTTGCATTATCTCACAATTCTTCTTTGAAAAACACCTCTGCAGCTCAGCTGTGAGACTGTCAAGCACCTGATAAAAGAGAGCTATTTGGAAGCTCTCACCATCACTTTGGTCACTATTTCTGTGTCCTGCAGTGCTCATCATCAATGAGTCATGAAATCTTAAGCTTGTTTTAGGCTGTCTTTTCAAAACTGTACACTTATTTTGCAGCGCTCTGTAATCTCTTTCCATAGTTCTCCAAAGTAACCCTCACTTCTGTAGTCCTGTAATGTGTCTGTAAGGGCACCTACTAGATCCACAGCCCTTGCAAGGTCAAGAGAGCTTGTCAGAAATCATTTAGCATCAACTAACACTTTGCATAAGGTAGCCAAAAGCCGTATAAAATTTAAATATGAGAAAGATCAATGGAGGCAAGGGGCCTTCTATCATAAATATTTTAAAGTGTGATATCCTGTAGCACTCTTAGAACTGCTGGAAGCCTGTCCCTCAGATTACGGCAAGCCATGTATCTGCATGCCCACCTTCCATCCGTACGTCTCTGTAGTGCTCTGGACTGCTGCTGTGGATACAGCTCTTTCTGAACTGCAAGCCACTTGAGATGGATGTACGAGCCAGATACAAAGTTATAAAGCTTCTGCAGGAGAGCAAAAAAAGTTAAATGCCTCAGGTACTGATTTTACGGCATCAACAAGAACCAAATTCAAACAATGTGCATTAGAGTGCACATGAAATGCAAATCTGACACTGTTTTTAATCCGTGCACACACACAACAGAATGCTTTCCGCTCATAAGATTATTTCTGTAGTCCAGACCATGTTTTCAAGGCAATCAATTATCATTTTTGTGAGACCTGCTTTATCTAAGCTTTCGTGGACCGCCCCGTAGTAATAGTACCTCACAAATAAAGACATTTGTTATTGTTTCGTTAAAATCTGCAATTACACTAAAAACTTCTCTTTTACTTCTCTTATTATTTCACTTTGTACCATCTCAGCTAAGCCCTCAGGAACTTTGTTCTGGATTTGGTGGCTTGTGTATTTAGCATTGCCACATGCATTCATCTTTTTCTCTATGAGAGGGTCATGCTTTGCTATTTCTTCTAAGATTGTCAAAAAAATGGCCCTTGTTGTGAGAGTCAGCACTCTCGATGACCTCTCTGCGGTATACTGAGTGACAGTTAATAGAAGCACATCTGAAATTGTTTTAATGTAAGTACAGTTTTCCTCTACTTTCTTTTTCCGGTCCTCATTTATGACATCTAACATTGATGAGTTGCTGTCAATAGCCATTTTATGCTGATTCCAAGCATACATAGCATTGATATGATGCTCTGCCTGTGAATGGAGCTTAAACCCAGAATCTTTAAACAGCGCCTTTGTCCTGTTACAAAAACCTGAATGTGATGTGAAAGCAGATTCAGGTGCATTGGGCAGAGAAAAATGCATACAGGCGAAACAATAAATTGAATCTTGACTTACAGAATATTCAAGCCATGAATTGTCCTTTATACCAGGAGCTGTTGAAAGCCCTTTTCCTAGTACCATGCCGAGTTCTGGGAAATGATTTCAAATACGGCTGTACAGAACCCTCTTCTCTGGATCTTGAAATGTCTGAAAAACACATGAAATAATGTGTCATATCTCTATGGAAATGTATAATTAAGGGATCCACAAGATTAGATACTAACAGCTGCTAACTAAAATGTGTAGTTTAAGGTATAGGACTGGCCTACCATTGGGTCCTTTTGGAACAGCATATCTGGTGCTTGATGCACTTGGGAGGGACTCCATGACATCTCCTGGCAGCTCTGGCTCACTGTCTTGCTCAGAGCCAGAGGTCTCTGTGTCATCCCTTGATACATCTATTACATTAAAATAACAAGAACCATGAGTGTATAATCACAATAAAAAATGCCACAGCCACCAAAACAAGAACACACATGAATCAACAACCAACATTTTAAAGTGAGGCTTAAATCTGACAAAAATCACCTATTACACACAAGCTGAAGCTAAACTTAAATTTTGAACTGGGCCTGTGACTTACTGCCTGGTAGATGCTCTGACCTGCTGGTGGTTGACTGGGTCCTTGTGAAGTCTGACCACACGGACTCTGACGAGCCTCAGGTAGGGGTGATGCAAGGGCTGGGGCCTGTTTGCACCTGATCTGCCTGTTTGTGCTTCTGTAAAAATGAAGTCTGATATCTCTCCCTTTCTTTTCATGTTTAATTGGTCCTATGCAAAAATAAGACCGTCTATGGTTACATTTAAGCATCCTATTACCCACATTTTAGTCCAACCTCAATCTTAATTACAAATCCCCATTATCATAACTGTATCTTAAACTCAACTACATGGCTAGCCCTACTCTGCAGTAAGGAATTTAGCAAGCTATACTTTTTTACACCTTTACGATAGCAAACAGCTATATGCAAATTGTGGTAATCTTTTGAGTAACGTTAACAGATTGATAATAATAATTGTTCGTTTTGAGTTCAAGTACGAAAATCTAACAGTTAATGGATTTCAAATTTGCTGAATGTTAACTTGCTGAACACTGACAACTGTAGCCTACTAGTTACCCCACATTAGCTAAACATTCGCATACTGTAATTTACGACACTGCACTGTATATGCGTGTATTACTAGCACAGGTGTAAACATAATGTTAGGCTACACTGGGAACCGATCTCTCTAATCGGATTAGCTGTCTGTTAACGGAGCCAAAGGTCTAACGTTGAGTCGCTGTGTAAATTAACTTTTATAAAAGTTGTTCAGGAAACCTAAACCCGATGCTAAACCTTAAAACTTACTTTAAATATGATGCTTTCGAAAAGAGCTCGTGGAGCTGTGGAAATATTATCTTCTTCTTCTTCTGTATATCGCAACCAACGTTAATTTTCTATTTTACTCATCCTCGATTTGAATTATGTTCCGCCAAATGTCAAAATAAATGCTTCTTTCAACAAGAGGTGAAATGAGATGTCAATCAGCATCAAACTGCCAATAGCGAATTACATTTTTGGGTGGCCAATCAGATGCCAGGGGTGTCCAGTGCCACCTCGGACAGCCCTCTGGCTCCGCCTCTGGACACAGGCAGTAGTGCTGACAACATTGCAAGTACAGTACAGCATCTCAATAGTTTCTGTACCAAGCAGTGACTGGTGAGACATTGTCCTTTTTTTTAACAAGCTCATGTTTAAAACAAATACAATATGCGGAAAAACCACTGGCGATACAACTCACCACTATGACCGAGTCTCTGTTCTAGCTATTTTGTTTGCCTCCCTGTTGTGCTGCGTTTACACAGGCAGCACAATTCTGATCTTTTCCCCCCTCTAATTGGATTTTTGACCAATCACATCAGATCTTTTCACATCTCTTTTTCAGAGCTACTCTAATTGCTTTTTTTCCCACCAATTGGCCTTTTGACCAATTTGAATTGGCTGCCTGTGTAGAAGCAGCAATAGCTGTATCATCTTCACTGCCAATACTGTGTACTTCTTGTTCTCTGTTTGTGTCTGCTTTATACTTTATAAAACCCAAACTAAGGATTTAGAAGTTATATTGCAAATTAGTGCCCATCAAATGCATTATGCTGAATCAATACCTACCATAAGTGCTCATTGCTATTCCAGGGCTCCAGACTAACATTTTCCCCGGGAGTCACTGGTGCCACTAACTTTTACAGTTGGTACCAGCCCCATGATTTGGTTGGACCCAAATCACAAATAATATTAAAGTAATTCATAGTGCTTTACTAAGAAGTATAATAGACTATGGAGTTATCCAATAAATACGTTGTCTCATTTAAAACGGAATGCATGATTACCTAATCCAGTGATTGTCATGAATTTCTGGTTGACAATTAGACTATAGTTGCTATATTTTGCAGTCAAAATAGGACACCAGAATTTCACGTTTTTTTTATTTGTTCAAGAGATATTAATTGAATAAGCCTACATCTTTATGTGCACTAACAGTGCTGTAGTACTCGAGACCACAGTGTCTCTCGGTATTGGATACATTTGTACTCCGTCTTGATTTAGCCTCGGACAGTGAGGATTCATACCGTCTTCCCGAGACCAGCCAGGTAAAAAAAATATTAATTATCAGTTTCCATCCAGTCAGCGCACAAAACCGCTTCGCCAGGACAAATATATACACTGCTTTCTTGAAACAATATCCTAAGTCTTTATATCTATTATAGACATGTTTGCGCAATGGTGAACCTTTCGGCCTTCCGTGTGGGACAGGTTCGTGATTCGGAAAGGACAGCAGCCGTAATACCAGCGCACTCATGTAGGAGAGTAGGCAGGTATACTATGTATACCCTCGTTTGTTTTTCAGTGGGTATTACATATAGTCACTTATTAATCCCTACTGGTGCGTAATCACGCTAGTGTAGTGGAGGTATACGATTTATTAATTATGTAATACAATAGAGAAATCATGCACAACGTAGCCTACACAATCGCAAAATCCGTGAAATATATTCACATGCACGACACACAGCCTAGTTTCAACAGAATATCATCTGCAGGCAGCAAGAGTGTGCAGAGCTCAACTGGTTTTGGCATGGAGCAGCTCACAGAAGAATCACATAGGTAACCGGTAGGTTAGGAAAGACATGTCACCGTATGATATCTACCATGCTATGCTAAATCAAATGAACAAACTGTAGGCAAACCAAACCAGGGGAGTTCTGAACAGATACAAAAAATAAAAGCATTGCATGCATTTAATCGCATTTGCGTAGTGGCATAGAGCAGTACAGTTTTTTTTAAGTGTGTAGCCTAGGGTCCAGGAAAAAAATGGTCCTTTTGAAAAAGCATTTCATGCAATTCTAAATCATTTCACATGACTGGAGACTTTGGCAGAATCGTTAAATATACCCCACAAAAGATCAATCATTTAAAAAACTTTTATTTAACTAGGCAAGTCAGTTAAGGACAAACTCTTATTTACGATGACGGCCTTGTCTTGAATCCATCAATGGCCTAGGCGTGTGGAGACATACAAGTATTGTAGGCTACAATATGTGGAGGAAATTATAGTAATAAAAATGCTTTCAAATTTCACCGACTCACCCAATGATGAGCAGCTTGCTGGTGATGGCCAATGCGCTAGCGCCAAAAGCCTCTCTCAATCTTTTGTAAAACATCATTTGAAAGTTGATCAAATATGTTGGTCTTTTGTTTTCAGCAGGACCCATTTGCTTTCCAAACTGTTTTCCCTCGACTGTATTTGAAATATTGCGAAAAGCCCGTTTTGCCCGTTCACTGTTTTTTTTTACTGACATATTTGCCGCACGTCCCGACTATAGGCTATGCCTTGTTATTGGGCTACGATCCACAACTAAGCTATTTTTTTAATAAGCTATTGACCCTCTGTGGCTATATTATAGGCCTTCTCATGGCGTAGTAGGCTATTCTGAACGATTTCATGTATTTCTGAACAGACAGCGGTTATTCTATAACTTGGGCAAATGTATTTACATTTATCAGGGGTGCTGCAGTGCAATAAGAACTCTTTGCGCGGCTATGAGGAATTTAATAAATGATGAAGTGCACCGCTGGAGAGATGAGAGTTGCAGACTCATGTCTATCAGGATAGAGAGATCATAGAAAGTTAATCTCATTGTAGTTATGAGAGAGATACGTGCACGCTTCTCACACAGCCACGGCCAGGAAATGGTCTCAAACATAGGTTACAATGTTGCGCAAACCATAAACCGGGCCTGCCCAACCAGAATCAACTTAGAATATTAGACCCGGGCTGAAAATCTACTTTTTCCAGGTATTTTTGTGAGGGCAGGAGAATTAAATAAGAGGCAACTCGAATTAACTTTGTTTTTATTATAATTTTTACATGTCTACAAACAGCACTGGCTACTTGTGATGCACAATTGTCATCATGTGCTGTTTGCATTAGGGGCTTATACACACACAGGCCTGGGTGAACACAGTCCCACCCACTGGGGAGCCAGGCCCACCCAATCAGATTGATGTGGTTGAAGCATTGTTGTGGACTTAAACACATTTGTATTTTTTCTATTAAATAAAAGGGTGATTTTGAGAGTGAAAATTCTACAGGCAAACAGGACTTCTCACACAGAGTGCCTTTCCTTCACTGGAGGGGTTTGAAAAATGTAACTAACACCTCCTGCTGGCACCACTACACCACTGCATAGGGCTGACGGAAGACAGCAGTCACACACAGCCTGATGTTAAAGGATAAGCAGCCCAAACTGAGACATAATCACAAGAACACAACCATTAAAGCATTTCCCAATCGAACTAAGTAAAAGTAACCAGTGACCTAGTTTAAAGTGGAAATTAGTGTTTTAACTACTTTGCAGATATGACATATTTTTTTACTGATAATATAATTGTCAAATTCTCAGTTTGCTACAAAACATATTTTGTAAAATAGAACCTATTTTAAAATATATATATTTGACTCAACGTTCCACGACGTACACTAAGGCATTGTTGACAGAATAGATGGATGCAGTTCAATGCGTGATTAATATAATTCTCCAATGCATTTCTTGGTAGTCCCCCAAAAATATTGATATCAGGTTGTAAATCTCAGATGGCCTGGTACATTGTTTGCTGCCTCCATTCGGGATGTACTGTTTCAGTTTTAATGCCTCAACATTCTGGACAAAAACAGACAAATATAAATAAGGCTGGAAATGTTAATACAATCAAACTAGCATGGGCAATGATCACAAGTCAGTCATAACGTAGCTAATAGGCTAGCGTATCTATTTATGTAGCAAGCTAACAACACAGAGCCCAACGTTAGCTAGATAGCTAACTAACTTAGCTGCTAGGAGGATGTCATGTCATGTCATGCCATGGGTGAGTGAGTGACTGACTTTGCGCTTCGTGTAGTTTTTCGGTGGCTATACACAGCTAGAGATGCAGGTGTCATCTGGTTAGCTAGCAAGAACTTGAGTGACTGTTATCCAGTCAGCATATCTCTTGCATTCGTAAATTCACTCTGGCTATCAACTCTGATTTCAGCGCACTCGTCTGAGTGTGCCAGAGAGCAGAACTGATGAATTTACAAACGCGCAATACCAGTGTCAGTAAAGTAGGCAAAAAAAAGTCAGTCAAGAACTCATTAGATAAAATGTAAACAGCCTATCCAGCTCTGCTACGGCGAGTAAAATGGTCAGAGTGAGGTGTTCTCTCATTTGTGTCTGGAAGTAGCTAGCCAACTTTAGTCAGTTAGCTTGGGTGCTTGGTTGGGACAAGCATGCATTGGCAGGGAAGCTGCAGAAGGATGAGGAGGCTACAATTCCCCATCGTTTCAGTGCAATTTTGACAGCCAACTAGTTAAAGTAGAGGGTTTATCTAAATGTTCCTTCGTTTTGAGCTCATCTTGCTCTGGCTAACATTAGTAGTTGTTGTTGATGTGCATAACTGAGGGAGAGAGACTAGCTTCCCATGGTTGTTTGATCAATAGGACTGTAAAGTCCCCAAATGTAAGAGGACGCCTGTGGTGTTTATATAGAAATCATGCAGAAATCCATTCAGGTGTATTTTGTGGCTTTTGGCAAATGCGTTCTAATAATCTGAAGTCACACTGTTGCAACTGCTTGTAAACACACAGTTCAGTTCAAAGTGAATGATGGCAGGTCCGTGTGGCGATGGCCTACTGTAGCTCTGATTGGCTATAGCACACCGGTCTGTGTAGACTCCGGTCCTAGACAGATGTATTCATTAGGTTTTATTTACTGCAATGTCTATGAATTGTTCAAACGCACGGCCGCTTATCCACTCTATACTGCTATAGAATTTTAACAACTCCCAAACGTTCTAAGAATTTATGAAAACGTGAAAATGACCATTTCTAAGTGGTCGCTTGTCATTAAATGTTTAAAAGAGCCATATTCTTCCTGGGGGGTGTCAATGAACAGATTTGAATAACATGACACTAAAATCAGTCAATTGAAATAAATTAATTATGCCCTCATTTATGGATTTCACATGACTGGGAATACAGATATGCATCGGTCGGTCACATATACCTTTAAAAAAAGGTAGTGGTGTGGATCAGAAAACCAGTCAGTATCTGGTATGACCACCATTTGCCTCACGCTGTGCAACATCTCCTTCGCATAGAGTTGTTGATTGTGGA
Organism: Oncorhynchus tshawytscha; assembly: GCF_018296145.1. NCBI lineage: Eukaryota > Metazoa > Chordata > Actinopteri > Salmoniformes > Salmonidae > Oncorhynchus > Oncorhynchus tshawytscha. The sequence continues at coordinate 39,025,871 of NC_056440.1, read as the reverse complement.
ATGTTGCCCCACTCTTCAATGGCTGTGTGAAGTTGCTGGATATTGGCGGGAACTGGAACACACTGTCGTACATGTTGATCAAGAGCATCCCAAACATATGAAATGTCTGGTGAGTATGCAGGCCATGGAAAAACTGGGACATTCAGCTTCCAGGAATTGTGTACAGATCCTTGCGACATGGGGCTGTGCATTATCATGCTGAAATATGAGGTGATGGAGGCAGATGAATGGCACAACAATGGGCCTCAGGATCTCATCACGGTAGCTCTGTGCTTTCAAATTGCCATTGATAAAATGCAATTGCATTCGTATGACTGCCCATACCATAACCCCGTCATGGGGCACTCTGTTCACAATGTTGACATTAGTAAATTGCTCGCCCACATGACACCATACATGCGGTCTGCCATCTGCCCGGTACAGTTGAATCCAGGATTCACCTGTGAAGAACACACTTCTCCAGCGTGCCAGTGGTCTTCGAAGTTGAGCATTTGCCCCTGAAGTTGGTTACGATGCCGAAATGCAGTCAGGTCGAGACCAGATGAGCTTCCCTGAGATGGTTTCTGACAGTTTGTACAGACATTCTTTGGTTATGCAAACAAAGTTTCATCAACTATCTGGGTGTCTCAGACTGGTCTCAGACGATCCTGCAGGGGATGAAGCCGGATGTGGAGGTCCTGGCCTGGTGTGGTTACACGTGGTCTGCAGTTGTGAGGCCGGTTGGAAGTACTGCCAAATTCTCTAAAATGACATTATGGTAGAGAAATTAACATTCTCTGGCAACAGCTCTCTGGTGGACATTCCTCCAGTCAGCATGCCAATGGCATCCTCCCTCAAAACTTGAGACATCTGTGGCATTGTGTAGCATGACAAAACTGCATATTTTAGAGTGACTGTTTATTGTCCCCAGCACAAGGTGCACCTGTGTAATGATCATGCTGTTTAATCAGCTTCGATATACCACATCTGTCAGGTGGATAGATTGTCTCAGCAAAGGAGAAAATGATCACCAATAGGAATATAAATAGATTTGTGCAAAAAATTTGAGAAAAAAGCTTTTTGTGCGTATTAAACTTCTCTGGGATCTTTTATTTCAGTTTATGAAACCTATGTTGCGTTTACATTTTTGTTCAGTGTAGTTTGCTTAACAAATAACTTGCATGATGGATTCCAGCTGTGTGCAATACTAGGAGTTAATATACCACAAACACCAAGGGGCTTTTCCAATGGCTTATAAGTAAGGGGACCAAATGGTTTGGGTCAAAAAAAATACTGAATACCCCGTTGAAAATGGTAAAACTTTTTTATTAAGGCCTACTGCTTAATTTCAAAAACACCACAATGGTAGCCACTTAGTTTCAGAAGGATATCACAAGTTCATATGACTAACCACATCATAACCTAAAATCTAACGTTGTTTTACTTGTGTTTGTAAAAAAAAAATTTTTTTTAAAAATAGGCCTAATGTATTGCTTCAAAATATGGTTGAAACTATCAAGAGATTGTTAGGATACGAATGATTAATAGTGCTTTATATAATGTCCCAATAGGCCAAGTAAATTAGCTAACATCTTCAAATGAAATAAACCAGAAGACAATTGTATTAAGCAACTTCTATGTCGTAATCCAGACAAATTCAAACAGGCGCTGGTTCAGCCCTAAACCACAGACGTTCCAGTTGATAGAAAGACGCAGATCACCTCACGCAGAAAGGAAATATGATTGATACACTTGTCTTAATCTCAGGGGGCATTCCATGTGAGTTTGGCCAAAGTTTATTATGTTTAGGATCTTCTTGAAATTCAATTAATAGAAAAAAGGTATATTTTTTATTTAATTTAACTTGGCAAGTCAGTTAAGAGCAAATTCTTATTTACAATGACGGCCTACCCCAGCCAAGCCCTAACCCGGACGATGCTGGGCCAATTGTGCGCCACCTTATGGGACTCCCAATCACGGCCGGGTTTGACACAGCCTGGAATCGAACCAGGGTCTGTAGTGATGCCTCTAGCACTGAGATTCAGAGCCTTAGACCGCTGCTCCACTCGGGAGCCCAATATGTTTGGCATACTTTTGATATCTGCATCTAAATAATTAAGACATTTTTCTAAAGTAGCAAAGCGTGCACTCTGGACATTTTCAGGCAGCATCTACAGACTAATCATTGTAGTATCTTAAAGCAATCCATGCATGAAGACAGACTACGCTTTCAAGGTAAGGAAACACATTTTCTTTTGTTATTTGGGTAAACTATTCCTTTAAGTCAGGAGGAGCACTAAGGTCATTGGACTTTAGATCATGTGTTTGAATAAGCAGAACAAAACTGGCATGTGGTCATTACCAAAGGCACTAAATAAAACCCACTGAGATCATCAATTAATTATGTTAATAGTGTGGTAACAAGTTAGTGCAACTCACCATAAAGACTATGGTCTACTTGTAGCTCTAAAAAGGGAGAAATCTGAGAGAAGATGTTCCACTATGGCCTACAGAGGAAAGCATTCAGCTGAAATAATGCATATTACTGAAAATACATTGTCAGAATAAATAAAAATAATCACTATTTTCTCAAAATGTATCTTTTGGCATATGTGTACATACGTGTGTATTTCTGTATCTGGAAAAGTTCAAAAACAGCTGCTGGGGCACAATAATGACTTCAATCCAGTAGTGCTTGTGAATATTCTTTCACAAACAAAACAAGATAATGCTTCCTTAAACCCATCAAAGCATGACAAAAATTGCTCTCATAAGATTTACTACAAAACAGTTCATTGAAAGTGGGGTTTGTCCATTTAACATCCCAACACAAGTAGGCTATTGTATTTTAGAGTGAATAAATCTAGTGATGAGTCTTCTTAGCAAAAGTATGTATAATCAGAGGATAAGTACATTAATAAAATGGATAGGAGGTACATTTAGGATCATCCTGGTTTAGCAGTCTTTAGTCTTTGAAAGTAACATGTGCCACATTAGGGACAAGGGCCTTGCCGCTTCCTGCCTTCTCAGGATCCGAGTCACTGGCAAAGTCATCATCATCACTGCCCAAGTCACCAAAGTCATCATCAAGCTCATTGAAGTCCTCCTTCATCCGAGTACGTCCGGTCATCTTTTGATTGGTGTATTCCTCCTCTTCCTCTCCCTGCTTCTGTGTGTTAACCCTTTGGGAGGAATTTGAATTAAAAACCAAAAAAAAAAAAAGACAAATGGAACCCTTTGATTTTTACGGCCTGAAACTACTAGTTCCCAACAACACACTTTTGGAATGTCGACCTAGGTTTTTTGTAGGTTCTTCAGAGATTTAAGCCGATTGAAATAGAAGTAGGGAGGACTGGATAGTTGTAACACTTTTTACCTTTTGGATAGTTACTCCAAGCTTTTTAATAGCTAGAGTTCAAAATGAGATACATTTTGTAGCAGACAAATGTATTTTAAAGCAATCAGAGAATGCATGATTTTAACACATGGAGAGTAATGTTACAACTGACCCCGGGGTCAATTAACAGTATTTGGGGTGTAATATAAAGAACATTGTTTAAAATCCATGAAATACCTGTATTCAGGTTGAAAATGGCAGATTTTGACAATAAGTGCCTAAATTTGAACGCCGTGCCTGTACAGTAACATGCTATACATGAAGTCAGAGCTCTGGCTCGGCGCTTCACAGCTCTGTATGGGTTTTGACGGACGGCCATTCTGAACTTGAGCACCTCGTGCAACAAGACGCTCACTGTGCACACTTTGGAGAGGTGTGTGGCAGCGCTGGGACGATAAACCGGAAATTATCGATACCGACCACTTATCACAGGCATTTTTCGGATATCGTTCAATACGATAAGTAGCCTAAACTAGAGAAATTTGAAATGAAATAAGTTTGCCAATATGGGTGATTGTTAATGGGATAATTGATGGCTACAACCATCAAACTAGTAGTAGTAGTTTAAAGGATAATAAAAATGGACACAATAACCCATAATGACGGGTTTTGAAACGGCAAATTTGTATTTATTTTTAACCCCAGAAATCACATTTACATAAGTATTCAGACCCTTTACTCAGTACATTGTTGAAGCACCTTTGGCAGATATTACAGCCTCGAGTCTTCTTGAGTATGACACTACAAGCTTGGCACACCTGTATTTGGGGAGTTTCTCCCATTCTTCTCTGACAATCCTCTCAAGCACTGTCAGGTTGGATGGGCAGCATCGCTGCACAGATATTTTAAGGTTTCTCTAGAGATGTTTGATCGGGTTCAAGTCCTGGCTATGGCTGGGCCACTCAAGGACATTCTGAGACTTGTCCGGAAGCCACTGCGGTGTTGTCTTGGCGGTGTGCTTAGGGTCGATGTCCTGTTGGAAGGTGAACCTGTTACCAGGTCTTCTCCAGACGTGGCGCTTGGCATTCAGACCAAAGATTTCAATCTTGGTTTCATCAGACCAGAAATCTTGTTTCTCATGGTCAGAGTCTTTAGTTGCCTTTTGCCAAACTCCAAGCGGGCTGTCATGTGCCTTTTACTGAAGAGTGGCTTCCGTCTGGCCACTCTACCATAAAGTCCTGATTGTTAGTGCTGCAGAGCTGGTTGTCGTCGTGTTAGGTTCTCGATCTCCACAGAGGAACACTGGAGCTCGGTCAGTGTGACTGTCAGGTTCTTGGTCACCTCCCTGACCAAGGCCATTCCCTCCCGATTGCCTTTCCAAATCATGTCCAATCAATTGAATTTACCACAGGTGGACTCCAAGTTGTAGAAACATCAATGATGAACAATGAAAACATGATGCACCTGAGCTCAAAGCAAAAGATCTGAATACATATGTAAATAAGGTATTTATGTTTTCTATTTTATACATTTGCTGTCATTATGGGGTATTGGGTGTAAATTGAGGGATTTTTTATTTATTACATTTTAGAATAAGGCTAATGTAACAAAATGTGTAAAAAGGGAAGGGGTCTGAATACTTTACGAAAGCACTGTAAATCACAATGCTTTATGGGTAAATAATCACAATAAGACACAGGGTGACGTTGCCCAACCCCAGTCTACAATGAACAAGGTAAATTTGGATTATTTGTTTCACTTTGGCTGCGGATATGACTTTTCTGTACCATTCTTCCGGAGTGCGAAAGGTCCCGAAGCTTCTGCACATGTGCAGATCACATTCTGCGCATGCAGTTATTTACCTCTACGTTATGTAAAAAAAAAGTGTGGTCTCCCTCACTTCATTTCTCACTGTCAATCGTGAATGACAATTCTCTCAAGTTTTACCGGTGAAATGTCTATATAGCATCTGCATACAAACCATTTGATCTCAGTCAGTTTCACTGGGATGTGAATTTAGATTTTCTTGAGGAATTTATACAGTCTTTGAATTATGTACAGTGAGTGAATTTTGCCTAGTAGCACACCGTTGAGGTTTGGCCACATGAGACAAAAATGCAACCATTTGCACAATATTCCTTAAATCCCCAAAACTAGGTGGTGTTTTCGTCTTACAGTACAATACTATTATATTCAGTTCTGCTATTTAGAATACTATCATTATGTGATCTTGCACATTGATCTAACTTTATTAAATGAGCACCATACGCCAGAGTAACTTGTTTTATATGAGTAGCTAAGAGCAAAGACTGTGCGTAAAGTATAGAATCCCGCAAATGCGCTGAAGCGTCGGGACCTTAAGTGCTCGGGAAGGTCCAGAAAAGTTGGATCCGCAGCCACTCAATATTTGTTTCCCTCCAGTAGATAGCAGTCTTTGAAACGCTGTGATTATCTTATAGGAATGTTTTCTGGACTTTGATTGACAAGCTGCATTCTGAACACCACCCCGAAACAGACAACACAGTTCCCAAGCAACACCTCTGCCAGCTTAGCCCATTGTGTGTGGGCTTTAGACTCACACACACCATAGCGTAGGAAGTAGGAACACTCACGGAATTACAATGTCCTCTTTCTTCCCACACTTGGCACAAAGCTCCAGCTTCAGGGCACAGGTTTTACAAATGACGTGATATGCATCCTTCACCGTCTTCTGAGAACATTTCACACTAAAACACACAAAAACACAGAATATCCAACAAGCTTCCCTCGGTCTTCCACATTTAAAACAAGTATAGAGAAAAACATGTCCCTCACGAATGATGTAGCGCTCCTACTTGTGTCAATTATTCATACGTATGTTGCGTACACACACACACAAACGTTTTTACATGTTGGTTGTGCATTTTCAAAAGTCTCCTTGCAAGGTTTCAACTGCAATGATGTATATACACCGGATAGTTGACGTCTCTGGCCAATGAGACCATTTAAAGCCAATGTGCCAACAACATCTTAGCATTCCTCCTTTCAGGGTTTTGAGTAATGGGAGTGCATTGACAAAAATCAATATCCCAACATTAAGTAAGTCAACCTATCAACAATGGCACGATGTGTGCATATGGATGCAGCCAGTGCCAATTCAATGGATGTGGAAAATCCATTTAAATTTGTAAGTACCAAAATTATATACACTGTAAAACTTCAATTAAATTGCCAAGTCTACGGAACACATTTCAGAAAGAAAAAAATGTTTTAAATAAACGCTGGGTCTATAAATGAATTGTTTACTAGGTTTCAAGTTTGATTTGTTACATTAATTCAGTAATGCCTCGAAAAAAATAAGTTAATCATCCGTTTTGAATCGCCAGTAAAAAATAAATAATGTAAATGTTGCCTGCTAACAGCTGAGAACTGTTAGCTAACTGGCAAGCACAAAAACAGTCAGACCCCGAGATATCGAGAAGGGTGCAATTGCGGCCATCATTGCAGGAACCCCTCTTTATACCTCTATTGGTCAATTCTTAAGTTAGGACAGACAGGAGGCGGGGACGCTCCACCAGTACAGTAGGTGACAACAATGCACAATAACGTTGGACGCCACCCGCCATAAACCCAAAAGAATAACCGTACACCGGTGTCCTACGCCCCCGAATATCGGCATTGCTTTCCCGCAGTTCTGTTAACGACGGCAAGGGCTGTTTGTTAGCTTAGCCAGCTAGTCTTAAGGATGACTCTGTTACACAGCAGGTGGGGCCAACATACAAGAAAGCTACCTAGCATACGGTGTCGCCTTAGCGGTGCTAGCGAGAGGCGGGGACGACCGGTAGCAGGTTTGGACGGTCTCCCATATACCGGGGTATTTGGAAATAGCCACGGGATGGTTTTTCAATACCGTTTAAACTATTTATTGGAATGTTTTATAGACATCTATATTTGTAGCTACGTTTTAAAGTAAATATCTCAAGTCAACTTGTGCTAGATGTTAGGAGATAAACATCGCGTTCTTCATTTCAACTTTGAGAATGTTGAAATTATGATGCTTACTGGTAGTCCTCAGTCACGTGGTGTTTGTTTACAAGCACACAACGACGAGACTTGTGCGGCCAGGGGATCTAGTTACAGTATGGAATTCACAACTAAATGTTTGTCAGCTAGATGACTTATAAGCTAACTGTCGAAGTTGTGATAAATGCAAAACCAAGTTACGTTTGGTAATAGCAGAGAATCCAATCCTGGATCAAGATCCTTGCTGTCTAATTTGTTTTGTTTGGCATTTTTTTTGTTACTTGTATAACTCTGAGCTGGGATGTATGTCTGGTGTACTGGTGCGTTTCTTCTCAAAACCAAAAGAAAGAAACACAATTTAACATTATCACAAACGGGTAAGTACTGATGGGAAGGCAAGTATACATCCACAATAACATAAGATGTTTGAGAAAACCTTATACCTTTTCCCCCCATACAGAATAAAGTTGGAATAGGTTTAATAGGTTGAAGGAAAATAGGATTTTGAATGGAAAGAAATGTTAGGTGTCCACGAGGACAAAAGGGCATAGCATGCTTGTACTCACCATGTTCGAGGTTGGGAAAGGGATTTGTATTTGTTGTATTTGACTTTCCACTCAATAACTTCCTTGCAGCGTTGACATAACCCGTTGTGGACCTTCGAGTTTGCTATCTGCAATAATAACATCCGATATACACACACAGAAAATTAAAACAGTAGAGCTACAATTAGCTCAGCAGTATCCATACAAATGGTGAACATACTGTAGCTGACTTGTCAGAGTGGCTCCAAATGTACGTTAGCCAGCCAGTCATAAGACCCTACCTTTACTTGAACACTTGCTCCATATTTGTCGTTCTTGTAAGCAGTCGTGTTTTGGTGCTTTTGTCCTCGCGACCGCGATGCGTTGCCCTTTTGAGAACTCATTTTTATCTAATCATAGGTTTCTAACGTTAGCTTGATGTCAGCTACCACAACACATGGACCAGCGACTCGTCAGCAACACACAAAAAAAGTCCTTCCGGGTCACGGATTTTTTAAGTTTCGAAATAAAAGCCACATGCGAATATGTTATTGACACTTTCCCTTTCAGATAACGCATTTTCCTCATCCCCAGTCAGCATAAAATGTAAATAAGTATGCCATTCAAAATGTAAGCTCTAATGGTTCTTTCAAGACAACTTGGGAACAAATCAAATCAAATTTTTTGTCACATACACATGGTTAGCAGATGTTAATGCGAGTGTAGCGAAATGCTTGTGCTTCTAGTTCCGACAATGCAGTAATAACGAACAAATAATCTAACTAACAATTCCAAAAAAACTACTGTCTTATACACAGTGTAAGGGGATAAAGAATATGTACATAAGGATATATGAATGATGGTACAGAGCAGCATAGGCAAGATACAGTAGATGATATCGAGTACAGTATATACATATGAGATGAGTATGTAAACCAAGTGGCATAGTTAAAGTGGCTAGTGATACATGTATTACATAAGGATGCAGTCGATGATATATATATATATATATATAGATGATATAGATGATATAGAGTACAGTATCTACGTATGCATATGAGATGAATAATGTAGGGTAAGTAACATTATATAAGGTAGCATTGTTTAGTGGCTAGTGATATATTTACATCATTTCCCATCAATTCCCATTATTAAAGTGGCTGGAGTAGAGTCAGTGTCATTGACAGTGTGTTGGCAGTAACACAGACAAAAACTATGTCAAATCATGACGTCAGTGATCTTCAGGTCGAAAAGTCAGAGCAAAAGAAAGATGGCCAAGTTACCGACTTTGAATTCTGAGTTGACCGTTCAAAACGACTTTCCCAGGCGGAGCTAGTTTTTTCAGAGTTCCCCGTTGTCTTAGGCTACTAAAGTCAGATATTTCCGAGTTTCCTGTTGTTTTGAAGGCGGCATTTAGTTCCCAGTGATGAGGTTCGATTAATCACACCGGGCGCCCGTTTAGGCGTTTTTTTCTATCGGTTGAAGGTTGATTGCATTCAATTTGGAATGGCTGCCTCCCGGTCGTGAGCCAGGTGCCCGCTTCAAAGCCACAGCAAAGTCGTCTCAAAACTAAAGTGACGTAATTAAGCACGTGTAGTAATTACTAGGATTCTGTGGTTTCCTTATGCAAAATGGATTGCTTTTGATGAAAACGCTTTATTTGCATTTCAAATGAAAAGTAGTTAGAAAAGTCTAACATTTATTTTATCGAAAAAATAATATGTTGTGTGTTTCTGGACCATCCACCATGCTGCCTTGTTGACAAAATGATCGAGCCATGCAGATGACTGTCCGATTTGAGAAGGGCGCGCCTTCCTCCGCGTTTTCGTCTGATGACGTGACAGACTATGTCCGGTGCCCCGCGGCTCAGCATAATCGAAAACGCCCAGTGGGTCAGTCGTTTTCAACGCTGCAAAACACCGCCTTGAGCAATCTGATTGGTCTCTGTTAGCACATTGTAGTTTGTAATTGGCTTTCTTATAAGCCAATCCAATCATCACCTCGACACTGCGGTTTCGATATGTTCCCCAGCCGGTTTCCTTGGCTTGAACTGAAGACATCTAGCGACAGTGGGCTAGCTACAAGGATTGAAGCTGGTGGCAGTCAACATTAAAATAGCATATTTGTTTACGCAAGTCTTGTGGATGCAATTAAGTCATTATCCGGACTACTTGTTGACAAGCTTGAGTGGTAAGCAGGCGGAGCTTGATTTGGGTAGTCGTACAAGTGTCAAGAAGATAAATAGCTATTTAACGCTACCCATAAGAGAGTGGACGAGGGGGAACGAATGGGCATTCAAGTCAACCTGCCTGGTTAACTAGCTACATGTACTTGTTTCCAGTTAGCTGTATTTCATCAGCTGGCTTGTTAAGACGTTAACTACAATCCGTGACGTTACCAATAATCAGGTAAGTTATGTGTGTGATCCTCTTAGCCGTTTGCTAGTTTTTCAAAGCTTAACATTATTGCCGGTGTTTTTGTTAGCTTGCTAACTAATGTAAATTAGCTGCTAGCTACGTTTTTTTTTTTTTTTTTGCTGATCACTGCGTGACTGTTCACTTAAATGAGACCTACGATTTGTTTTCGCTAATCGATGCGACGCAATTCTGGCAAACACGACAGGGATTCAGAAGAGGGGGAAAAAAGTGCCACTGTTAACGTGAATAGCTAACTAGTTAAATGTATAGAATAACGTTAGGCTAGCGAACGTTGTAGTTCGGCCTTTTGGGTACTGTAACGTTAGTCTCTAAAACAAACCCTCGTCGACGATGTTATTGTTTGTGGTTCCCTAGAATCTGGATTGCTGTTATCGGAGGGGTCACCGCCAAGCTTGTCATCCAAGACAAGTGGTTATTTTCATGTTGGACAGTGCTCACCTTACTGTAGAGAAGTGGTTTCAGAATCGTCATAACTACGTATCTTAACATTGAGCATGATTCCTGTCCCCCAGTCCCATCTTTAACGAAAATAGATTATGGAAGCCTATGTGTGAACTAGACTGCCCCCCCCCCACCCATTTCTGACCTATAACCTGGATATTAAAACACACACGCCATAAAATTGTATTTGTCACGTGCTTTAACAGCAGGTTTAGATTAACAGTGAAATGCTTATTTATTGCCCATTCTGAGCAATGCAAAGTGAATAATAGAAAATAAAAACACAAGGAATAAATGTAATGACAACTTGGCTGTATACACAAGGTACCAGTACAGTCGATGTGCAGTGGAACAAGGTAATTGAGGTAGATATAGAGTGATTAGGCAATGGGATAGTGGAAGGGAATGGCATACATTAAAATTAGCACTTGAGAACTGACTAAATGGACCAGTCAGGACTGGAGATTGAGAAACATACATTTCCAAGTGTCAGTGAGGGAATACAAATGACACCAATATCTTTTCTTAAAGCATGTGTGGTTCCAAGAATACATTAAACAACTAGCCACTTCTCCAGAGGGACATTTTGATAGGACATCATTGAAACAACAGGCAGTGCAGACGGATCATCACAAAGGAGCTGACCAACAGGCTCTTATAAACCCAACTAAAAGTTATTTCTGAAAGCAAGCCTGGGACAGAGGAGGCATTGGAAAAGCTACTCTATGTACTCACCGTAGCAAGAAACTTTGAGGCAGACAGATTAAATCCTCATCAGTACTATAGCTGTCGACTGATCCCAGGGCCAAGGAAGGCCATACACTATTGATTCTCTTCTGCATGTATGTAAAAGCAGCTTTGTTGAGGGCAAGCCTAGGGGAGTTCATGTGCATTTCCCACTTAACAAGTCAGGGTGGATAGAGAACTTTGAGAATCCCTGCACACCAGCCTAGTAGCCTAAACCTTCGGGCTCGACTCTTCTCAGGGTTCGCCGAACCAAAAATACATGTTTAACCTTAAAATGTTTTAGATACAGGCTTTCTGTTTATCAGTTAGAGTTTAAGCAGAGGTGAAATCTGGTTATACGCTATAACATGTGTGACTCATGGTGGGTTGTTGGTCTGTTTGTGGAGCGAGTAATACATCAGTGGTCGAGACTCAGCTGTGAGTCACAGCTGTGTGTCTGAGCATACTTTCAAAATGGCCATCAATAACTGGGGTGTGCTTGTGCACTGGGCTGGATAAGAGATATGAGGTGTACAATTAGCCTAACCACATGTAAACACGCGTGCACCTTAAACCCTCTCATTTGTCCTCCGTCTTGGGGAGATCATGCAAGTGTTGGCTATTTAATGTGCCATGGCAATGATACCTTTTTTAGTAATTGTGAATGATGAGCAGTAAATGGTAATGCCCCCCCCTCCCTTGCCCCAGCAGGGTTTGAGGATGAACCACTTGTCCCTGAGTGAGCTGTGCTGCCTATTCTGCTGTCCTCCATGCCCCAGCAAGATCACCTCCAAGCTGGCCTTCCTGCCCCCGGAGCCCACCTACACCCTCTTGTGTGACGAGAGCGGCAGTCGCTGGACCCTGCACCTGTCTGAGCGAGCAGACTGGCAGTACTCGGCACGTGAGAAGGACGCCATCGAGTGCTTCATGACGCGCACTTCGCGTGGAAACCGCATCGCCTGCATGTTTGTGCGCTGCTCGCCCAGTGCCCGCTTCACGCTCCTCTTCTCGCACGGCAACGCCGTGGACCTGGGCCAGATGAGCAGCTTCTACATCGGCCTGGGCTCACGCATCAACTGCAACGTCTTCTCCTACGACTACTCTGGCTACGGGGCCAGCTCGGGGAAACCCTCGGAAAAGAACCTGTACGCCGACGTGGACGCCGCCTGGCACTCCCTCAGGACACGGTAAGTAAAGGGACCAGGGGGCGGAGGTGATGGTGGAGGAGTAGCTGTCTGACGTTGTTGTTTCCTACCAAGAGTTGTTGACTGTCTTTCCACCTTCAGCTCGCTCCATGGCTTATACGCCCTAGGTTGGAAAGCAAGGTGGGGACAACTTTTCTTGTTCATTATGATGATTGAAAATGTGTAGGCTATGGTGTCTCCTCTACCCGTCCGCCCCATAGGCAATGGTTTTCTGTTCACTGGTTCTTCTAAGCCATCCTTTTGGCCTTCCATTTATCCATCTCAATGAATTGATCCCCATGAAACCTCTAGTCTCAACACTCTCCTCTCTTCTGCCCTTTGTCCGCTATGACATCCCCTCTCACTCTCCTCTCTTCCGCCCTTTGTCCTCTATGACATCCCCTCTCCCTCTGTCTGTTTTCTCTTGTCGACAGCTCTTGGTCTCTGGTGGGGTCCTATACTAACACACACAGCTTCCCTGTGTCTTAGCATATGAGATGTTTTAAGCTGGATATTTTGTTTGTGGCTTTGTTTATGCACCATTTTTTTGGGGGGGTGGAATAAAAGTGAATCCAGATTTATTTCCTGCATCCTGACGGCAAATCAAAGTAACAAACAAATGAGTCAGGAAAGATGGAACATCCAAACACACAAGGAGAAAGACAGAGAAAAGAGTGACTCACACCAAGTGTCACTTAGGCCCAAATTGCCCACCATAATGACATTGACTAGAATAAGTGGTCCTCCATATAATAGGCCTCCTTGGGGGGGAGGGGGAGAGAGTCAAGTTAAACAGGAAACTATTATCATACAGAGACGAGTCTACATACAGCAGGTAATACTGTAGCTAGGGCTGAGAAACCTGTCTGATTGCTACTAGTCTTACATTTCAGTATGATGTGATTATGAATTCATTATGAAAGTAAGGACATTTGACTATATTATGCTTATGTGTTGAACTGGCAAAGTGGTGTTTGACCCAGGCACCTGTGGAATTGTTTTAAGATGATCATACCATAGGTCATTTAGCTATTTGAGTTGGAATTTTAGGACCCTTCTGGGTATAAAAAAAAAATATTTATGCTACAGATGTTATTGTGAGAAGACCAATTCATGGGATGTCTCATGGTCTGACAAACACCGATGTAGCTCGGCCACCTTCCACCACACATGCGGAAGGCCGACATAAGCGGATGCTTTGTATTGAGACGCAGCCCATGCAAAATACTAGCTTAAACTGACAGAATTATATATATTTTTCCCCCTTCATTATGTTACTTAGATTGACTCTCCATGCCACTGCTTGCCCCAAGTATCCACGGGGCATGTATTATTGTTCTGTTCTACAGGGAGCCCTGGCCTCCTTTTAAATAACATGAATCATCTTGGTGTGTTTCACTGCCCTGTGTTTGACAGACAACATGCCTCTGTTATTCCAATCGTCTGATCACAATACAAACCTTCACACTACTAAACTCACTGAGTTCAGATAGTGGGGAAACTTGTAAAATTTTTAGATGCAGATATGATAAAGATGAACAGAATTAGAATACTATAGTAATTTAATGGCATGTCTATTAGAGGTTGACCGATTTTATGATTTTTCAACGCCGATACTGATTATTGGAGGACCAAAAAAGCCCTTTATTTGTCTTTTTACATATATATTTTATTTTAAATATTTGTAGTAATGGGAATTACAACAATACTGAATTAACACTTTAAAAATTTTTTTTTTTAAACTTCATATAAAACAGATTTTATTTATTCAATCATAATGAAACATGTTCAATTTGGTTTAAATAATGCAAAAACATTGATGGAGAAAATAAAAGTGTATTATGTGCCATGTAAGAAAGCTAAAGTTTATGTTCCTTGCTCAGAACATGAAAATATATGAAAGCTGGTGGTTCTTTTTAACATGAGTCTTCAATATACCCAGTTAAGAATTTAGGTTGTAATTCTTATACGATTGTGCTTTTTTTTTTTTTTTTCACGAATGCGCTTTTGTTAAATCCTCACCCGTTTGACGAAGTTGAAGTAGGCTGTGATTCGATGATTAATTAACAGGCACCGCATTGATTATAACGCAGGACATGCTAGTTAACCTAGTAATATCATCAACCATGTGTATTTTCTTGTTAGATAAGTTTAATGCTAGCTAGCAACTTACCTTGGCTCCTTGCAGCCACAAGGTCCTTTTGATGCTCCACTTGCGTAACAGGTGGTCAGCCTGCCACTCAGTCTCCTCGTGGATTGCAAAATAATCGCCTTCCAAAAATGCAGATTTACCTAATTATTTTTATTTGTTTTTGTTATGAGAACTCGAAATCGGCCCTAATTAATCGTCCCACCTCTATACAAGACACCTGTCTGAGTGGACTGATCCATTGTGGAGGCCATGGGGATCAGTCTAAAGCATGCCACTGAAATTATATATCTTTGTTACGTAAGAACAATGGTGCAACACTAAAAAAATGTATTATTGTGTTATAAAATAAATGTGCTTTGTCCCGGGTTGGTTAGTGGTCACTGTCCACGGTTCTGAAACTCATTGCGCTGTTGAATTGGTGCCTTTTCCTAGACCATGTTGCTATGTGCATAATAACAAGGTTAACTTCATATTAGTGTTGATCAATGCGGCGGGGGCAGCAATAGAATGAGGAGATGAAACAGCCCTTGCCTTATTGTCTAACAAAAGTGAGGAGAATGTCTGCAGTATTGAAGGTCCCCAAGAACACAGAGGAACTCTGGAGCTCTGTCAGAGTGACAATTTTAAAGAATGGAAGAAGTTTGGAACCACCAAGACTCTTCCTAGAGCTTGCATCCCCGCCAAACTGCACAATCAGGGGAGAAGGGCCTTGGTCAGGGAGGTGACCAAGAACTCGATGGTCACTGACAGAGCTCCAGAGTTCCTCTGTGGAGATGGATGTCCTTCTGGAAGATTCTCCCATCTCTGCAGACCGAAGCCACTCTTCAGTAAAAAGGCGCATGACCGCTTGCATGGAGTTTGCCAAAAGGCAACTAAAGGACTCTCAGTCCATGACGGGAAAAAACATAATCTGGTCTGATGAAACCAAGATTGAACTCTTTGGCCAGAATGCCAAGCATGACGCATGGTGGTGGCAGCATTATGCTGTGGACTGGGACTGGGAAACTAGTCAGGGTCAAGGGAAAGATGAACGGCGCAAAGTCAAGAGATCCTTGATCAACCTTCTCCAGGCCCTATTGTGCCCTCTTCGGATGGGATTAGTTTTACTGGGGGAGGTCGGGTAATGTAATTATGAGCACAAAACACCACATCTGTAATTTTAGCCCCGTCCGAATCTGCCAGTCAGTAATTGTGTTTTTTTCTCCCCGATTTCGTGGTATCAAATTGTCCCATCGCTGCAACTCCCTTACGGACTCGGGAGAGGCAAAGGTCGAGCTGTGTGTCCAAGCCACACTGATTCTTGACAAAATGCCCGCTTAATCCGGAAGCCAGCCACATCAATGTGTCATAGGAAACACTGTACACCTGGCGACCGTGCCAGCGTGCATGCGCCTGGCCAGCCACAGGAGTCCCTAGAGCGCGATGGGACAAGGACATCCCTGCAGGCCTAACCCGGATGATGCTGGGCCAATTGTGCGCCGCCCAGTGGATCTTCCCGGGTCACGTCTGGCTGCGACAGAGCCTGGACTCGAACCAGGATCTCTAGTGGCACAGCTAACACTGCAATGCCTTAGAACACTGTGCCACTCGATAGGCCCGTCAGTAATCTTTACATGGCAGGAGAGTAACTATTCCAGCCAGAATAAAAAAAAAAACTGGGGGGCAACTCCATGGTCCTCTCATAATACTAGTCCTGTGCAAATCGACATTCCTGTGTTGAAAGAAGTGTTTGACAGGTGTTTGCGCAAGAAAACAATAACGAATTCGATAAATTGAACTAAGTGCTGCGCATTAACTTAGGCTTCATGTAGGACATTCCTATATGAACTCTGACATTGAATGCTTTTGTTTGTTTTGTGCGTCTGAATTGAATCTTGTCAAATGCATCAGTAAAGAATCCTAAGCCTATTTAATTCAACCCTTGCTGTTACTAGATATTAAAGCAGAATACAACTGGCCTAAATGTTTGTAAATTATTATTTAACTTTCACATCCATAGCGTTAAAATGCATCTCAATTGCATTTAGTTCACATCTGAACTGAAGATCACCAAAATATCCTGATGATTTATGATCACACTTCCTCAATTAAAATATTATAGCAACAGTAAACCAAAGATGGTTTCGAAACTTGGGAACCAAGCTCAAGTTATCAGTGTGGCCCTAACCCCTCAACATGTTAAAATAATTATATTTATTCCTAGAATAAAAACCTCCAGGCTTCTGTCATAACTGTCAATTTATTGACCAGAAATAAGAATTACAGGGGGCAGTTAAAAAAAAAAAAAACTAAAACAAATCCCATCTGAATCGTCCTCTGGAATAACAAACATTCTGGAGAAATGATTACATGACCAACGTTCTCTGGTAATACGAGTCCTGTGCGACTCGGCCTTTGGTCATGTGCATGTGATACATATGTGTCACGTGAAGCGAGCCACGGTTGAGGGAATAGGGAATGTTTTTCCTCAACAAATGAATGATTTCGGTACAGAGCTTTTCAGTCAAATGACTGTAATTATGTTGCTGTTTCAGCAACACTGACAGTGGGATGAACACTTTGCTGTTCTATGGTGGTCGCTGCAGCAGGGAGGAGGGAGACAACGGGTTCTAGTCACTCGCTGTTTTTTTAAACACAGCGCAGCAATTCTGAGCCCTGCACAATCAAATCAATTGCTGTTCGTACTCCCTCTAGTAGTTTTTCTTAATTATTTAATCAAACAGTGTGCTTAAAGCATCAGACATGTTCAATATATGGAAAAATACAAGTTTTATTTAAATGTAGACCAATAAATTGGTCGAAAGAGCAGATAACTCTCTTGGTCGACTAAGATCTTATTTAGTCGGGGACAGCCCTAGTGTGTGTGTGTGTGTGTGTGTGTGTGTGTGTGTTGTATGTTTTGGTGTAGGGTGAGGTCGTCTTTTAAAAAAAAAAAAAACTTTTTTTACCTGAGTAGTCGGGTGACTCAGTCATGAGTCAGAAGGTGTGTCCCACACCGTCAGCAGACCGCTTTGCCGGTGTGTACACACACTCTTTATTGTTGCATATTGTCCTAGGGTATAGGGCGTACAGCCAGTATCTGTGTTAAGGCATTGAGGCCCCACACCTGGGTGTGTCAGTAACACCATCTGCTCTCTTCACCACCCAGAGAGAGGGAGACTATAGGGACGAGGAAAGTAGGCTGAGATCCGGACTGGGATGGACAGAGGACAACCTGTTTAACGAACCATGTCCTAGATAAGACCACTTTATCGAAATTGCTTTCATAAGAAGGGTGTGATTGCGTTGTGTACGCAAGTAGGATGGCACGTTCAGTGTTTAGTATACACTGTTTGTGAAATTGTTGCCACCCGTTTGTGAGATTCTGGAACTGAAAGGGTTTTGTTTTCTCAGTGTGAGCCTGCTGTGGTTGGGAGGGCTGTCCACTCCTATAGAATAGTGCTGTATAATTTTCTTTTCACTTGGACTTGGAGGTGTTCCAGCAGTCAATCCTCCTAAGTCTAATATTGACTGGTAGCCTAGCAACAGATCTCCAGTGAGGTTTCAGACAGAATTTTATAGGATCTCTACTGAGACCCAATGCAACCCCGGCAATAGCCTGTGCCCCAGGAAGTGAAAACGACGAACTTCCTAATCAATCATATTATTGATTGGAGACAAAATGAAGGTCTCTTCTCCAGCATTGAACGCACGCGCACGCGCACACACACAACATAGGGCAACCCACACAGTAAGTGGTTTTATTAACTCGTGGTTCGTAAAGTCATTTGGTATGGGGCGACAATGCCCTGCACACAATGGCAGTAGTGTCCTCCGTCTGAGGGTAACCACTCAATCTTCAGTTCCGATTGACATGACTGGGAGCCAGTGGTGGCTGCTGAGGAGAGGACGGCTCATAATGTCTGCAATGGAGTCAATGGAATGGTATCAAACATTCCATTGACACCATTTAAGACATTATTATGATCCATCCTCTCAGCAGCCTCCACTGCTGGGAGCAGCTATTACTAATGTACAGTCGGGTATGTAGCATCAGGTCCTCTTAAGTGGGAAAAATAGTACAGAACACAAAGTACACAAGACTGAATTTGCTTATAGCCTGACTGCTTCCTCCTTGAGCTCTCCTGTCAGTTCTGTTCTTCCTTTCTTTCTTCCCTTACATTTGCTCACTCGCTCGCTTAGCCTACTTCCTCTCTCTTTCTCTAGTTTTCGCTCTCTCAATTTTCTATTCAAAGGGGCTTTATTGGCATGGGAAAAACATTTGCATTGCCAAAGCAAGTGAAATCAACATAAGTGAGAACACTCAAAGCAACATCAACAAATAACTTAAGTTAATGTTGCACTACTTGGTTTCAAAAAGAGAAATACATTTCAAGTGTTATAATATTCACTATGTACAGTGTTTTAGCAATGTTCAAATAGTTCTAGTACCAATATCTGTTTACTTACATTCTGCTATTTGTGTTATTTACTATTTAGAATTATTGTGTTCCACTGGTTGCCCTTTTCTCATGGCAATTGGCCACAAATATTGCTGACGTGATTGCACAGTGTGGAATTTCGGGCTAAGAGATGGGGATTTTATCAATGTTAGATTTGTTTTCACATTGTGGCTCTGTGGGAAATATGTATCTCTAATGTGGTTACACATTTGGCAGGATGTTAGGGAGGGCAGATCAGATTCCCCCTCATTTTGTGGGCACATAACCTGTCTTCTCTCGAGCCAGGTGACTCTCAATAGCAAGGTTTTGCACAGTCTGTACATATTCAATAATTCTGGGTCAGTCACAGTGGTCAGGTATTATGCCACTGTACTCTCTGTTTAGGTCCAGGTAGCATTCCAATTTGCTGTTTTTTTGGGGGTGGGATGGTTCTTTTCTAGTGTGTCAAATAATGATATTTTTTTGGTTTCTCATAATTTGGTTGTGTCTAATTGTGTTGCTGTCCTTTGGGCTCTGTGGTCTATTTGTATTTGTGAACAAAGTGCCTCAGAACCAGCTGGCTGAGGAGACTCATCTCTAAGTTCATCCATCTCTCACTGTAGGTGAGGACTTTGGTGGAATGTGGGCGTTGCTTCCTTTTAGGTGGATGTAGAATTTAACAGCTCTTCTGGATTTTGAAAACTTCCAGATGGTCCTAATTCTGCTCTGCTTGCATTGTTTGGGGTTTTGTGTATATTTTTGCAGAAATCTGCATGCAAGTTCTCCATTGTTTTTTTTTGTTATGGCTGTGACTTTAATTGAATAACGTGTTATGGATGAAGACATTAATATGCAACAAGTCCTCTTAATGTTGATGGAATATGCACGCATGGAAGTACCTGGCCTGCTTCTCACAAATGTAGGGAAGTACCTAGCTAGGCTTCAGTCATTTTTCTATTATTTTTTTTCCCTTCACCTCACACTGAATGAATGAAGCCCTTGTATAAATGTTTTACACATACATTCAAATCATAGTTCCTCACAGTATTTGAAAAGTCTTTCCAACACACTCCCCCTCTAATCGGTGTCGCTGATAAATGGGCTTATGGCCATTTTTCTATGGACGTGTGTTTGTTTCTATTTGAATCATTGTCAATTTCATCTTCATACAATAAGCATAGCTGTCCCCTTCATTTCCTTGTCAATTTCATTATCTTATAGGTTTTCTGAAGGTAGGCTAAGGCAGTCCTAGGTGTTTTTAATGTTGTCAAGAAAAGCAAATGTGGGTATATATAATATTTAAAAAATATATATTTTAAATAAAAGAGGAATAGTCACATACAAACTATTTACATTGCCAGGAATCCTAAACAAAAAAATCCTATTCATTAATAATACAAGTTTTAATTGCCTTTTTGTTTTTATTTTAGTTAAAGTAGTGCCATAACTTTATAAATGAGTTTAAACAAGTTTTGAATTGGACCATTTGTGAATATGAAATTTACCTAGTATTAGCAGTTCATTTAAATATACTACATCTTTATCAGAATTTCTGACATAAACCATTAAATAGTACAACTGGTCATATTTATTTTCTTTAACAAAATTATACTATAAATACAGGAAAAACACATGCAAAATTGTCTCTTTTTATACTTTTTATTTAACCAGGCAAGTCAGTTAAGAACAAATTCTTATTTTCAATGACTGCCTAGGTTAACTGCCTGTTCAGGGGCAGAACAACAGATTTGTACCTTGTCAGCTTAGGGGTTTTAACTTGCTACTAGTCCAACGCTCTAACCACTAGGCGACCCTGCCGCCCCATCTCCATTCCACAGAAATCAGTTATATTCAGCTTGAATCTTTCCAAAACATGTTTCACAGGATAAATTCTATGTTATTCTTAAATGAACGTTCCTTTACTTTGTTACTGATACAATATGTGTTAGCAATTTTCCATGCTTTACCCCCTTTTGTATATCACCATAGATATTTGACCAAAAGAATCTTGCTGAGGGAATTGTAGTATCACAAACAATATTCCTAATCTGTTTATTAATAAATTTTTATCTTTGATGTTAATATTGGCAATTAATATTTTCATGTAAATCTGTTACATTGACCATTGAGGAATTTAAGAGCTACCCCCCTGGATTCGCATAAAAAAAACAATTGCATATTCTTTCTGGGTTATTGGAATTTTAAACTTATCAAGACATTCCCCATTTGAGAGTCGATATCATCCTCATTCAGTAACTGGCATCGTATATCTTTGTTGTTCCATATAAACTATCTGTGGGGGGGAATAGTTTATACACTAACATCCAAGCTAAAATTGCCTGCTTATGGAATTTGGTTAACTTAACTGGGATTTTCTCAACATCAAAATTACAATTGAAGCAAAAATTCTAAACCACCAACAGTCAAATAAATACTTAGGGAAGATATTCCAAATACTGTTCTGGTTCAACATACTTCAGAATCCAATTTATTTTAAAAGTATTATTTAGAGTATTGAAATCTAAGACCTCCTTGTTCTTAGGTATTAGGGAGAATATCTTTTTGTAGATGGAGGCTTGTTCCTCCAAATAAAATTATAATCTTATCTAAGTCCTTTACAATTTTGGTGGGTAAGCCAAGTGATAACAAGACATAAACCGATCTGGATAACCCTTCAGCTTTGGATAATAAAACCCGACCATAAAACGAAATATCTCATCAACCACATGTTCAATTTCTTTGTTTTCTCAATAATGGGGTTAAAGTTCAATTCACTCCTCCTTTGTTTTTCATTCTTGCACATTCCAAGATAAGTTACCTTATCTTTAATTGGAATACCATGTACTTCCTGTGAAACACAATCCTTGAGTGGAAATAAGACTGACTTATTGATATGAATTTTCAAACCCTAAACCAAGGAAAAGTCTTCAATACAGGAAACTGCTTTAGAAACCTCAATTCTGACTCTTAAAAATATGGTGGTATCATCAGCCAGTTGACAGTTTAAATTCATTGCCAAGTGCTTAAACACCTTAAATTCCCTTTCTTGATTTAAAGAGCCATAATTTGAGTAACCAATAAAAAGGGAATAATTGGGCAGCCCTGCCTAATGCCACGGCCAATATCAAATCTTTGGGATGTCCCGTGAGCTAATTTTACAGAGCAAGTACAACCACTATATAAAGTTTGGACTGCTTTAAAAAAAAAGTCACCAAACCCCAAAAAACGTATTGCTTTGAACATAAACTCATGTTCTACAGTGTCAAAAGCTTTATAAAAATCAACAAATGTAAGAGAACGATCATCAAGGATGAGGTCATTATAGTCAGTCATATCTAAGATCAACCTGACGTTATTACTAATGTGTCGACCATGCATAAAACCAGATTGTTCTTCATAAATTATGAAGCAAGCCTTGTTTCAACCTCTTAGCAAATACAAGGGCAAATAATTTCCCATCATTGTTCAACGCTTAATGGGTCTCCAGTTGTCTATATAAAGAGTATCCTTATTAGGTTTGGGAATCAAAGTAATTACACCTTGCTTTAAGGAAGCCGTTAACTCTCCTTTTTCTATTGATTCTTGAAACATGGCAAGAATGAAAGGAGTCCATTTATTATTGAATGCTTTCTAAAACTTGCTTATTAAACCATTTTCAGGGGACTTATTAAGGCTTTTAATAGTCGTATCTCAATTTCACATAACTCATCACAAAAATCCCTAAAATCATTATTTATCTTCTTAGCAATGTTTGCTACATTGTCTAAGAAAAGCCAACATATTGGATGTTGGCTGTGCTGATGTATACAGATTCTGATAAAACTGGGCAACATGCTGAGATTTCTTTTGGATTTTCATTGGGAGTATTAATAATAAATGTACATATGGAAGTCTCTTCACCTGCCTTTTTTTCTAAATTAAAGAAATATTTTGTATTTTTCTCTCCCTCTACCATCCATTTTCGTCTTGATCTTACAAACGCTCCCCGGGCCTTTTCCTCGTAGATACATTCTAACTGCATTTGCAATGAAGATAGCTCCAGTAATTCGTTTAGTTTATTTTTTTTGTTGTAAAATCCATTATTCCCTTTGTCATATTCCTTCTCTCTCTTGGCACAAGCAATTTCTTTCCCCTTTCAAATAGCCAAAAGCCTTTCCAAATTTCATTATCTCCCAGTAACTTCCAAACGTATTCATAACACAGGCACAATTCCAGTATTTATCAATAATTCCTACTACTTCCTTCTTAAATACTTAATTCTCTAGTAAATTCTCATTTATTTTCCAGTAACCTTTTAATTTTATTTTTTTGACAAACCATGCATATTTATCTTTATTCAGATCCCTTTGGTCTGTTAAAATCGATGGTTCAATCGAGACTGTATCAACCTTGTCAGCCATATCTTCAGATATCAGCCAGAAATCAATACAGGATTGTATAGCTACATCTTTGGTATAATCTTATCTGGGTTCTTATGTCTCCAAATATCTAGAACACCTAACCTTGGAATATATGTCTTTCTCATAAACAGAATTACAATCCTTAGGCCATCTATCTAGATTATCATGTAATACTGTGTTAAAATCTCCAACCCATATTACTTTGGCCAATGGAAATTTAGACATAATTTTACTTATTTTCCTCTCAATGTCTCTAAATAAAATAGTTACTTGAATTGTTATTGGAAGCATAAGTATTTACAACAATGAATTGAACATGGTTGACATCTACCAATATTATAATCAATCTCCCTGTGTTATCTGCTTCATGACTCTATATATAACCCTTAAAGTTGCCTTTTAAAATAGTGACACCTGCTGACCGATTTAATATCAAATATTATTCCCCCATTGACACTATCACAGTGACTATATGAAGAATGTTAAACTTGTATACGTTCACATGAATCTGGTTCTCACAAAAAGAAAAGATCTTACTTGTTTCAAATAAAAACAGTCCTTTGCACCACGCAAGTGGTTGACCTAAATTATATATATATATTTTTTTATCCAATTGCAAATAACATTGTACCGTAGATTGGAAAAATGAATAGCCGTCAAGCTGACATTAAGTGTCAGTGAGAATTTCCCTGCCATAAAAAATGAAGTGTGTGAATATATCACTCTTGCTTTGATGTTCTCATCAGATTTTTCTGCTATTCCATCTCTGACTATATCGGTCATTCTCGTTTAACTTTGACTCAATTTCAGTGAGTTTCTTCTCCTGCTTTGTAACCTGAATGTTCAATGTTGAGTTCTGCTGCTTCAGAGTTTACTTCCTCAGCATTGAAATCAATCGTTTTCTTCAGGTTAATGATACTGTTCTTTTTCACTAAATCCATGATGTCATCTGCGCTCTTTGATTTTAGCGGTGAGGATGTGGACGATGTCTCATTGATGGTTCACTTCTCAGCTTCTTTGGAAGTTGGTCCTTGGTTGGAGTATTTGGGTATGAATCACATTCACCCCTTTTTTTTCTTTTCTTTTTTTAACACTGCAAGCATATGAGTGAGTTTCAACAATGCCTTTTCTCTCCTTGGATATTTCAACATCATTATCTCAGCAACAGTTTGGTCATGTCCTGATTCCATGCTACTAGCTATGAAGACGTTAGCAGGCTAACTTAACTACACACGCGGAAACGTTTCGATCGCTAGCTTGTTGGAAATCGTCAAATATATTTCAATGGTTTGATTAATTGCAAAATTATTAATAATAGCTACATTGTATGGTTATCATTTTTGTGAAAAAACAAATTGCAGTTGCAATCTAAAACTATAAACTTTGTGAGAGAACCCTAAAATTGTTCCTCCGATAGAAATGTTACACCCTCATGTCGCCATATCAAGCCGACCCCCAGAAAAGCAAATATTTCTGACACACTGTTGGCTTTGATGCATGCTTTTACGTGGGTTTGTGTGAGTAAACTGATTCTCTCTCTATATGTCCATCCAGAAGGTTTCCTAAAGTAGCCTGTTTGGACTCTTTAAGAATCAAATGCTCCTGACATGATTTTTTAAAGTCTTTATAAAAGGCCTATTTTCAGTAGCTTAGGCTACATTATTTCTCTCATTACAGCGTACTCTTGCGAATATTTTGGCAAAAGTGGGACGAAACCCATCAGACTTCGTTTGAATGGTTTTGTGTCAATAGGATCTGTATATTTTAAAAAAATGCAGAAATGCCTACCTTGTCAGTTGGCATATCTTTATTTTGACTCCGTTAATTTTATCAATACAAAAATGTGACATCCCCCTCCAACCTGACATTTGTTGATTTTAATATTCATGTAATAACCTGAATAATAATGAAATGCCATGATAATAACAAAGTGTAATGGCTTGTTTCAAATGGGTTTTTATTAAGAACCATATCCATGTTAACAAGTTTATGAACAGAATTGTAACACCCCTTTAAAAAAAAAAAAAAACACAGTCCTAGTGTTTTTTTTTGTGTGAATTCTTGTTTTGTAAGTGTGCCCGCCTTCCATAACAGATTACATTTTTGGGGGGGGCCAGATCCTTTTTGGGATGTTGCGTTTTATGTTCCTGTTGATGACATAGGTAGAAGGCCCTTCTTGCCTTGTGGAAGTCACCTGTGGTGTTACAGTTTAGGCCGAGGTAGGTGTAGTTCGTGGGCTCTAGGGCAACGGTGTCTTGATATAATTTATTTTCTTTCTCTCTCGCTCTCCCCCCCACTCTCGCAGATTGCATTATTGGCATGAAATACAATTTGATAGCTTTCCCATTAAAATTCTATTCAGTATTTTGGGACAAATTAGACTCCTGTTTACACACGTCACTCAATGCAGTAGTTCCATGTATAAATCAGTTCAGTTATATGAAAATCTGGAGTCCCTTTCTCATTCGAGGCCCATAAGTTGAATACAATGTGACAATCAAATGATAGCAAAGGTTATAAGTAATAGAATGGCAAGTCTCACCAGACTTGATACATAGCAGGGTTTATTAAAAAGACGCTTAAATACACAAACATGTTTCGGTTTAATACAATACGCCCCAAAAAAATAACATATAGATTGATCAATAATGGCTATTGATGCAGAAAAAACTTTTGACCATCTGGAATGGCCTTTTCTGTTCAAAACTTTCAACTTTCCAGCTGAAATAATCCATTTTGATAATAAAAAATATGGTAGAAATGTCCTAAAGCACATATAATACATTATCTGATGATGAAATTGATTTAGAAAGGGGCACAAGATGGGGAGGTCCACCCTCTTGTTTGCACCTGCAATTGAACCGCTTGCAGAAAGAATTACATGACCCAAAATGGGTTTTGGTAAACATGAATATAAACTTATTTGCAGATCTTCTGATTTATACCTGACTGGCTGTGTTTTATTGAAAGTTCAATGCCCCCTTTGCTTAAAAATGCTCAAATACTCATACTCAAATCACAGGATATAAAACTAACTTGGAAAAAAACTCAATGGCAATAAGAAAAATAATTACTCCCAATCTTGTTAAGTGGACCACAAAACAATATAAAATACTTAGGATGCTTCAGTGACTAATTTATAAAGAACTTTATTTAATTTTTCAGCAATATGAATGCAGATCTAGTTAAATTAAATGATCTTCCCATAAATCTTACAGGCAGAATAAGCCTCTCTTAGACTGGCACATTTTCTGTAATCCCAATTACTCCACCGAAGGCGTTCTTTAAAAACGTGTACTCTGTCATAACAGGTATTTATAGAAATTCATTAGGAAGATGTAAAGTGTTCCTTTAAAAATAATACTAATCTGAGGGTGGTTTTTAACCTTCCAGACTTGGAATTTTCAACTCACTACACAAGGCTTTTACTTGTGACATATTGTTAAATGCACTAAAGTGGAACAGTGGTACATATTGAAGATGCTCATGCTCATCCCCAGAATCTTTTTGTCTATTTTCAAAAGCTAAGAACATTAACAACTTCATAGTTAACACTATAACAATCTATAGAACACAACCTGTGTGTGACCAGTTCACAGTACCTGGAGGAAACATGGCAGGGAAGGGGAGACTAGTCAGGATCGAGGGAAAGATGAACGGAGCAAAGTACAGAGATCCTTGATGACAACCTGCTCCAGAGTGCTCAGGACCTCGGACTGGGGCAAAGGTTCACCTTCCAACAGGACAATGACTCTAAGCACACTGCCAAGATAACAGACGATTGGCTTTGGGACAAGTCTCGCAATGTCCTTGAGTGGCCCAGCCAGAGCCTGGACTTGAACCCGATCGAACATCTCTGGAGAGACCTGAAAATAGCTGTGCAGCAACGCTGCCCATCCAACCTGACAGAGCTTGAGAGGATCTGCCGAGAAGATTAGGAGAAACTCCACAAATACAGGTGTGCCAAGCTTGTAGTGTCATACCCAAGAAGACTCAAAGCTGTAATCACTGAATACTTGTGTAAATGTTTGGTTTGTCATTCAAATGAAATAAAATTGTATGTGTGTGGACCTTACTGTGGAATGGGGTATTGTGTATAGCTTGAAAGGGGGGGGGGGGCATTTAGAATATGCTATAATATAACACAAGTCGGGTCTGAATACTTTCTGAATGCACTGTATAATAGGCACCAAACGGATGAAAACACACAAACCGGGAGGGACTACTTGGACGTCCCTCTTCAATAAACATAATTCTCTCCCTCTGTATTGGTGGTGTCACTGTAGTCAATCAATAACAAGGCAGGAACCTAGGAAGAAACCTGGAGGAATCAGGCCGGCTGGAGATGCAGCGGGATCGCACAGTAGATTCCACGTACATGTGTAGTGACTGGGGCTGTCCCCGACAAAATAAATAATATTGATTGACAGAATAGTCTTCTATTTTGAGGTGAAAACATTACTTTGAGAAGCTCTACAGGTTATTAGTGGTGGTGCGTTATGCCAATCAGAAATACTATCAGATCCCCAAATGGGCAATTTTATATGCCTACATTTGCGCGTAGGCAAGGTAGCGGAGGGCTCCAAACAAAAGACAATGTCGACTAATTGGGGTCAGCCCTAGTAGTGACACTAGTAGAAGTGGCGAAGAGTTCCACCCTAGACAATACGAGGTGGGAGTGACGGAGCGAAAGGATCTATTGCATTTAGTTTGGATTGGTCTCGGCTCAGGGAATACATTGATGGGGTGTTAGAGCTTGCGTAACCATGGAGCATGCTCAGTGAGGTGAAGTGAGTTCATGCTGAAATTGGTCCTTTTTGGCCTGGCAGAACACACACGTTCATATCACCTGACCGACTGTTACAGCCCTGACTTTACTGTATATCAGATGTTTTAGATTAATTTATCATCAGTGTGTTTTGACAACCTCTTGCTATTTTATGCTTTGGCCGGCCTTTTATAGCCTGGCAGTAAAACCAGTAACTAGATTCGATGTATCTGATATAGGCTAAAGTTGAAATCCAGGCCTAATGTTTGAGGTACTGCTGCTCAAAACAGTTGCATGTAAAGAACAGGCTGAAGTTTTAAATTCCTCACACAGCTGAGTATTTTAGTTATTTTATATAGGTTAATTCCTATGGGACCTTGTCAAATGGGGAAACTCCTACATAGTCTATTGGCTGGCTTTGACATCCTGTGAGCCTCCGCCCCATCACGTGCCTGAGCTGTCACGCTCAAACCAGTTGGATGACCTACTCTGGGGTCAATGTTCACAGCCTGGCCTGGCTGGATTTCACTCGCTGGGAGCAGAGGATGTCTGAAGCGTCAATACAAAAGCTTTGTTCATCATGCACCAAATGGAAAAAGACTGAAGTGGGAAGATACTCTTTTTAATTTCGGTTGCAAAACATTTTCTGTTACATGCCCAAATGAACACACCCCATGCGCTGTTTTTGTGGAGCTTCTTTGACTCTCCTTTCTAAAGAGAAATGTTTTGAAAACCTACTAGTTGCATGTTACTGATTTTCATTTTAATAATCAGAAAATGAGGTTGTTCCATGATTATTTTTCTTATAGGGAATAGTGGATTACATTTTGTAATTTAGTAGACACTCTTATCCAGAGTGACTTACAATTAGTTAATTCATCTTTAAGATGGCTAGGTGAGACAATACCACAATCGCATGAAGTACATTTTCCTTCAAAGTAGGCCTATTTTTTTTTTTAGCACAGTCAGTGTATGTAGTTAGAGACATTTGCCTTTTTTGGGTGTTAAGGCACTCTTCATATATTGATTTTTTTTAAATAAAGGTGCTGTTGCTGGGTTGGGTAGAACTAATGTTTGTTCTCAGTCCTGCAACGGTTTAGAGCCAGGATCATCAGATGACTGGCTGTGTTGGTCACATTCTCCATAATCAGCTATGGAATTCTGTCTCTCGCTTGTGCCATTTAGCAGACACTTTTATCCAAAGTGACGTATACCGCTCTGTACCTCCTTTTTATTTCTCTGTATTTCATTTTTCTTTGGTCTTACTGACATGTCAATGGCCCCACACCTATCCTTTACTTCCACCTTCTCCTGACCAATTGACATCTGACCTGAGTAGTGACTGAATCATGTCAATGGAGACTGACTATCTGTGACTACATTATCATCCTGATCTTATCATATTAGATTATTTACCACCTTGATGCTGATAATGTTTAACCCGAGGGTGTTCTGTGTCTCCCCTCAGGTACGGAATTAGGCCAGAGAACGTGATCGTGTATGGTCAGAGTATCGGTACGGTCCCGTCCGTGGACCTGGCGGCACGCTACGAGAGCGCCGCGGTCGTACTGCATTCCCCCCTAACCTCTGGCATGAGAGTGGCCTTCCCAGACACCAAGAAAACCTACTGCTTTGATGCCTTTCCCAAGTGAGAGACACACACACACAGAGATCATAAAAGCAGTCATGTTTGAGTCACTCTAGATTCAATAGCCCCATCTGGTGGTCCTTGGTTGCCACCAGGTTATAGATAATTACACTGTTGACAAGGCTAAAAGGGGAAGATGCCTGCTGTTGAAATGACCACATTGGGTCATTTTAAATCCTGTTCATGTCATCTGTTTCAGCATTGGGGGAAATTATACTTGCCTAACTGTTCCCTTCCTCTTTTGTGTTTGTGTGCGTGCGTCTGTCCTCGCCTTGCCTCCCAAAGTATTGACAAGATCTCCAAGGTGACGTCTCCGGTGCTGGTTATCCACGGGACGGAAGACGAGGTGATCGACTTCTCCCACGGCCTGGCGCTGTACGAGCGCTGCCAGAGGCCCGTGGAGCCCCTGTGGGTGGAAGGTGCCGGCCACAACGATGTCGAGCTCTACGGACAGTACCTGGAGCGCTTGAAACAGTTTGTGGCCCACGAGCTCGTCAACTTGTCAACTTGACTTCGACCCTTAGTCACCCACCTGCTGCAACTGTGAACATTTTGAAATGTCCATCTTTTTTTTTATTTTAAGTTTTGTATATTTTAGTTTACCATTTAAATCAGCGTGGTAATTAGAGACGGAGGGGATGATGGAAGGATATAATAACATGCCATTTAGCAGACGCTTTTATCCATAGCGACTTAGTCATGGGTGCATATATTCCAACCCCACTATCCTAGCTGGAATGTGCCCTTTACCAACTGAGATACATTGGACCACTTGAGTGTACTCAAGGGTTGTGTGTTTTGAGCACAGAAGAGCAGTTGGATTCTGTGTGCTTGTCACATTTTTTTGCTGCCTTTCAGGATGCGGTTCTGGTCCAATGTATGGACATATGTCACACACCTAAGAGGTTTCTGTGGAGCAGCTATGATGGATGGAAGACTGGACCGCCACTCAACTAAGTCTGTATTGACTAAGGAGCCAAATCTACTACAATGTGGTCAACATGGATGTTTTTGTTTATTTTTATATATATATGTTTGCACCTATCATATGGTATGTAGAACTGTACAAGATAGAACTCTGACATTTTAAAATGGCAGTGCCAGTGTTGCCAACTGTTCAGCATATTGAAGAAAAAAAGCACGGGGTACGGACAGCATCCTTAGAAACCTCTCAAATTGTATAAGCAATACAAAGCTTTTTGTTTCATGTATTCTTTCAGTAAAGCTGCTACGACTCAATTTTATATAGTAAAATGAATAATAAAGCGCTATCATTTCAGAGGAATAGCATTTCTAGATATTGATTTTGTATAAACTGCTTGCACACCTGGGGTAGTTCTTGTTACATAGTTTAAGACTCATGTCACTGATGCCATAAAGCTTTGAAAAACAGTCAAAGTCGTTAATTCGTGATAGGAAATTGCTTTGAAGACAGCTTGGTTTTAAGGAGGACACAACTGGACTCTTGTGCACTTTTTGTTTAACCCTTATCTGACAGAATACTTTTTTTTTTTTTTTTTTTTGGTTTTCTGAGACACCCTATTAATGCAGAATAAGGTAAAACATTTACCAATGACGTACTTTATTGTATTAGTAAGACACTAAGTGGAAGCGGATTTTGTTATCAAGTGCTACTGCATGCTATGATAGGCTAGTGTTTTCTTAACCTTTTTAGCTGGCTAAATTCTGGCTAGCTCAAGGCCATGGATGCTACCCATAACCTCTAGTTTTGATTGGTACTGTCTGATGAACTGTTTGGATTGGTTGTTGATATTAGAGTAATCAAGAATGGTTAGGATTGGTTGTTGCCGTTCGATAATGTGTCGTTGAACTCTACTGGGGACTTTTCTGTACTTAAATGTAATGCTTTCATCTGTATTCACTTTATAAATAGTTTGTACTTGGACAAGCCTCTAAATTGTAGTTGTAAGTACAACTGTAACTTGAATATGATCCGGCATCCATCTGTGGTGAGCATTTCTAAATTATTCCTGATGACTGTTGAAAAATCTGGTCACCCAGACGATGTGATTTCTGTTTGTTTTTGTTTCCAAGACGCTGCATTACTGAAGGAAGTTATGTAACGTGATCTTGATTAGTGATTAATAAAAATGGATATAAACTATTTCAAAAGTAAGTATTTGAGGAATGAAAACATCTTCGCTGAATGGGTTGTGTTGCATGTTGTAGACACTGAAAGCACTAGCTGACTAGACACTCACAAGATGGTGGTGCCTTCAGAAGTATTAACCCTGACTTATTCCATATTTTGTTACCGCCTCAATTCGAAATGGATTTTTCTCGCCCATCTACACCCAGTACTCCATATTGACAAAGTGAAAACATGTTTTTAGACTTTTTTGCAAATTGATTGAAATGTTGATCTCATTTAGTTAAGTACTGACACCCCTGAGTCAATACTTTGTAGTAGCACCTTTGCCTGCGATTACGGCTTTGAGTCGTCTTGGGGATGTCTATCAGATTTACACATCTGGATTTGGGGATTTTCTCCCGTTCTTCCCTGCAGATTTTTTTTTTCAAGCTCTTAAGTTTGTTCCCTACCACTCCCCATCAATCTTCAAGACTTTCCACAGATTTTCAATGGGTTTCATGTCTGGGCTTTGGCTGGGTTGATCAAGAACTTTCACATGTTTGTTCTGAAGCCGTTCCAGCATTGCTTTGGCTGCTTGGGGTCATTGTCCTGTTTGAACCACCATGTGTCATGGTAGGGATGGCGTTAGACGGGGAATGAGCTGTGCCAGGTTTTCTCCAGATATAGCGCTTTGCATTCAGGCCAAAGAGTTGGTTTTTGTCTCACCCGATCATAGAATCTTTTGCGTTATGATCAGTCTTTCATGTTCCTTTTTGCGAACTCCAGGGGCCTCATTAATAAACCCTGTGTAAGTACAAAATATAATCAGCGCATGCACGTTTTTGGGTTTCAGGCATAAGTTGGCATTCATAAAAAAAATTACTTGGTGCGAGTGCGCTCACCTCCCTGCAAACTTTAGACCATGCATATGCACATCTTCTAGTGGTTGAAATATTTTATTGCAAGCTGGCAAGTACGTAATCAAATTTGATTTGTCACATACACATGGTTAGCAATGTTAATACGAGTGTAGGGAAATGTTTGTGCTTCTAGTTCCGACAATGCAGTAAAACCAATGAGTAATATAACCTAACAATTCCGCAACTACTACCTTTATATACATACACACACACACAAGTGTAAAGGGATAAAGAATATGTACATAAAGATATATGAATGAGTGATGGTACAGAATGGCATAGGCAAGATGCAGTAGATGGTATCGAGTACAGTATATACATATGAGATGAGTATTGTAGGGTATGTAAACATATTAAGTGGCATTGTTTAAAGTGGCTAGTGATACATTTTTTTTTACATCAATTTACATTATTAAAGTGGCTGGAGTTGAGTCAGTATTTTGGCAGCAGCCACTCAATATTAGTGATGGCTGTTTAACAGTCTGATGGCCTTGAGATAGAAACTGTTTTTCAGTCTCTCGGTCCCTGCTTTGATGCACTTGTACTGACCTCGCCTTCTGGATGATAGCGGGGTGAACAGGCAGTGGCTCGGGTGGTTGTTGTCCTTTTGATTTTTTTTGGCCTTCCTGTGACATCGGGTGATGTAGGTGTCCTGGAGGGCAGGTAGTTTGCCCCCGGTGATGCGTTGTGCAGACCTCACTACCCTCTGGAGAGCCTTACTGTTGTGGGTAGAGCAGTTGCCGTACCAGGCGGTGATACAGCTGCTGCTGCGCCTTCTTCACGACGCTGTCTGTGTGGGTGGACCAAATCAGTTTGTCCGTGATGTGTACGCCGAGGAACTTAACTTACTACCCTCTCCACTACTGTCCTGTCGATGTGGATGGGGGGCTGCTCCCTCTGCTGTTTCCTGAAGTCCACAATCATCTTCTTTGTTTTGTTGACGTTGAGTGTGAGGTTATTTTCCTGACACCACACTCCGAGGGCCCTCACCTCCTCCCTGTAGGCAGTCTCATTGTTGTTGGTAATCGAGCCTACCACTGTAGTGTCGTCCGCAAACTTGATGATTGGGTTGGAGGCGTGCATGGCCACGCAGTCGTGGGTGAACAGGGAGTACAGGAGAGTCCTCAGAACGCACCCTTGTGGGGCCCCAGTGTTGAGGATCAGTGGGGTGGAGATGTTACCTACCCTCACCACCTGGGGGTGGCCCGTCAGGAAGTCCAGTACCAGTTGCACAGGGCGGGGTCGAGACCCAGGGTGCAAATCGGAGATATGATAAAAAGCTTATTCACAAACTAACAGGAAAACATAATGCAGCAATTTGCCATTACTGAGCAGATCAAAAATCTGTTTTATTAAAAAATTTATATAAATGCAAGAGTTACTGTGCAGTTCACCTATGGAAATCAGTCAATTGAAATACATTCATTAGACCATAATCTATGGCTTTCACATGACTGGTAAAACTGTATGCATCTGTTGGTCACATACCTTTTTAAGAAAAGAGAAGGAGCGTGAATCAGAACCTGTCAGTTTCTGATGTGACCATTTGCCTCATGCAGCGCGACACCTCTTTCACATAGTTGATCAGGCTGTTGATTGTGTCCTGTGGAATGTTGTCGCACTTCAATGGCTGTGCAACGTCCCTGGATATTGGCGTGAACTGGAACACCCTGCCGTACACATTGATCCAGAGCATCTCAAACATGCTCAATGGGTGACATGTCTGGTGGGTATTCAGGCCATGGAAGAACTGGGACGTTTACAGCTTCCAGGAATTTTGTACAGATCCTTGCGACATGGGCTGTGCATTGTCATGCTGAAACATGAGGTGATGGCGCCGGGTGAATGGCACGACAATGGGCCTCAGGATCTCGTCACAGTATCTCTGTGCGTTCAAACTGCCATGGATAAAAAGCAATTGTGTTTGTTGTCCGTAGCTTATGCCTGCCCATACCATAACCCCACTGCCCCAATAGGGTACTCTGTTCACAACGTTGACATAAGCAAACCGTACTGTCAAGTTCTCTAAAATGACAATGGCTTATGGTAGAGAAATGAACATGAAATTATTTGGAAACTGCTTTGGTGGACATTCCTGCAGTCAGCATGCCAATTGAACACTCCCTCAAAACTTGAGACATTTGTGGTTTGTGGACCTTTTATTGTCCCCAGCACAAGGTGCACCTGTGTAATGATCATGCTGTTTAATCAGCTTCTTGATATGCCTCACCTGTCAGTGGGGTGGATTATCTTGGCAAAGGATAAATGCTCACTAAAAGAGATGTAAATACATTTGTGCCCAAAATTTGAGAGAAGTAAGTGCTTTGTGCGTATGGAACATTTCTGGGATCTTTTATTTCAGCTCATGAAACATTGGCCCATTACTTGTTGCATTTATATTTTTGTTCAGTGTAATTAGACATAGGAATCTTTTTCCTGTTTTATTTTCATAATCATTGCAGTATAAATTCCTCACCTTTTTAGGCTGTGATGGATTTATATTCCTGAAGGAACACATTATCATCCCCATCTCATTTAATTGGACAAGTAGCCTAGTAAATAGGTAGGCTATACTGTACCTACGACCGTAGCACAACCATGCTGAAACCACAATCAATTACCTTTCTACATTAATGCTTTAATTACTTAAAAAGCTGATGGTGAATAGCACACTGACTGTTTTATGTTGTTTGTGTTAAAACTACTATTCCTTTCTAGGCACATTACCAAATACTATCAGAACATCCCTTGTTTGGGTCCGCATATGATTAAATTGACCAAGTAGTCGTTCCTGTCAGTTAATTGCTATTGTAGTCCTTTGTAGCTCAGCCTGGCGCTTGTGACACCAGGGTTGTGGGTTTGTTTCTCGGGACCATCCACATGTAAAATTTATGCACACATGATTGTAAGTTGCTTTGGATAAAAGTGTCTGCTAAATAGTATATATGATATGTTATTATTGTATCTTACTCTTGCATCAAGGTTAACACAAATGTTCCATTCTGGATATGTTCATTTGTTTGTTTTATTCAACCTTTATTTTGTAAGATTGGTGTCACACCCCCAGGTATGTTGTGTTGACACTGGGTGGCGTTGGCAACCATCTTACAAAATGAAAGTTGAATAAAATAAATAAATTAACATATCCAGGAAGGAGAAGTTTGGCATTAACCTTGATGCAAGACTAAACAGCACACAATTGACAGGAACAACTTCTGGGTCATGCTAACCCAAAACAAGGGATGGGATGTTCTGATGGTATTTGGTAGTGTGCTTAGTGGGAATAGTACTGTTTTTTAAATAGTTTTTAAAATATTTTTTTGCATAGCACACTGATTGTGATGGCTGATGGTGCATGGCACACTGATTGTGATGGCTGCCACTACCTAATACCATCAGAACACCCCATCCCTGGTTTGGGTCCGCATATAAGGGAATTGACCCAGGAGTCGTTCCTGTCAGCCATGTGCTGTTTACTTTTGCATCAAGGTGATGCCAAGCTCCTTCCTGTATATGTTTATTTATTTATTTTATTCAACCTTTATTTCGTCAGATGGGTGCCGCGCCCTCCAGGGGCCAAATCTGTGATGACCTGATAACTAAATATTTTTAAGGACACCAAAAGTATGTGGACACCTGCACGTCAAACATCACATTCCAAAATCATTGACATTAATATGGAGTTGGTCCCCCCCTTTGCTGCTATAACAGCCTCCATTCTTCTGGCATGGGTTTCCAGTAGATGTTGGAACATTGCTACGGGGACTTGTTTCCATTCAGCCACAAGAACATTAGTGAGGTTTGATTTGATCAGCTCCTTGGTCTTACTGATGTTGAGAGTTTGTTGTCCTGGCACCGCACTGCTGTCTCTGACCTCCCTGTAAGCTGACTCATTGCTGTCGTGATCTAGCCTACCACCGTCTTGTCGTCAGCAAACTTGATGATGGTGTTGGAGTCATGCGCGGCCATGCAGTTGTAGGAGTACAGGACTAAACACACACCCCTGAGTGGACCCCATGTTGAGGGTCAATGCGGTAGAGATTTGTATTGCCTACCCTCACCACCTGGGCCCTATCTGTCAGGAAGTCCAGGATCCAGTTGCAGAGGGAGGGGTTCAGTCCCAGGGTCCCTAGCTTGGTGATGAGCTTGGAAGAGACTAAGTTGTTGAAGACTACAGCTCAGCCTATGAACAGCATTCTAACATACTGTAGTTATTTCCCCTCTTGTCCAGTTGGGAAAGGGCAATGTGAAGTGCAATTGAGATTGTCTTCTCTGGATCTGTTGGGGCGGTATGCAAATTAGCTTGAGTATATGGTATTTGGAATGATGGGTGTTGCACAGGATGTTGGTGGCACCTTTATTGGGAGAACGGGCTTGTGGTAATGACTGAAGCGGAATTAGTGGAATGGTTTAAAATACATCAAACACATGGTCTCCAGGTGTTTGAAACCATTCCATTTGCGCCGTTCCAGACATTATTATTCTCCCCTCAGCAGCCTCCTGTGTGGTGTTGATGTGTGTCATGACCAGCCTTTCAAAGCGCTTCATAATTACAGATGAGTGCTACACAGGGATATTCATTTAGGCAGGTTACCTTAGAGTTCTTGGGAACAGGGACAATGGTGGTCAGTATGAAACATGTTGGGATTACAGACTGGGACAAGGAGAGATTGAAAATGTCTGTGAAGACACCTGCCAGCTGCTCTGCGCCTGCTTTGAGAACGCACCCTGGTATTTCGTCTGGCCAGGAGGCCTCGTGATTCTTAACCTGTTTAAAGTTTTGCTCACATCGGCCATGGAGAGCACATAAAAGGCATTTATTTACCTTGTTTGGGAGGAATGAAAATGTGTCTAATATAATCAGCGTGTCAAAAACTAATGTAGACATTAGTTATGCATTTATATAGTTTCCAAATGTTTGTATTTATTTTTTGATTATTATTATTTTTTTTACAATAGAGTGCCAAGATGGCTGTGCATTAGCTTCAGCGCCGGAAATCCACAAGAAGAACGAGAAGGAGACTCGGACTGCCTGGCCTGTGCCCTGTCTTCCGTTCGTGCGTCAGCAGGTGGCGGCAGTGTTAGTCAACTCAAGCTCCTCCCATGTGCTCGTGCGCTCCTTCCTCCTCACTTCCTCTCTCCAAACCGCGCCTGTGAATGGGGCTGGCGGTCTACAGCCCCGAAAGAAAACACCATGTAAAAGTATAAAAAGTACATAGAACGCAAACTATTGATTTTTCTCATTATTAGTTCCGTTAGTCCACGCGTCGGGGGCAACGCTTGCATTTCGGAAGAGAGCGTGAGTGAGGGCACAGATTAATCCCGTGCAAGGTAGGAGACCTCACATTGTTCCGATGGTTCCGCAATCAGCCCCGGGTGAAGATGATAGAAGATTTCCTTAAAGTATTTAGCAAACGGTCTGTCTGTAGCCTATACAGACCGAGCGACTGTGTGAATTTTCAACAGAAGAACGTTATGTATGATTATTGCATAGTAAAAAGGGGGCGCTTGATCCAAACTACACACTCCATGTTGTTTAAAAGTTCAGTTACTTAATGTATGGATGCAACATGTTTCTGTCATCTGTCAGTGGAGACAGAGGTGTGTATTCGCCTGTAAAGTACTGTTTAAAATAGATGTGTGACCAAAAACCAGCACGACATCCTTCCTGCTACTCTACAATTTCACTCTATCTTGTTGCAGATGTGTATGATTAACCCAGCCAGTTACTTACTCCTTTCATATCTTGAATTTCTGATATGAGAAATGTATTACATGTGTATGAAGTACATATGTATAGTAAGTATGTTTCTCCCATTGAAAGAACACAGTTTAATGTCCATGGATGATGGGACTGTTGCGGACATAGGTTTAGGCCTAATTGTTAAATCATTGGCTAGTCAGACCATTACTACTGTTCCAGCTGGCTTTGTTTGTGTGTGAGGGGGGGAATTTTCCTCTAGCACTCTAATTGGTGCCATCTGGGTTCTCTTTTTAACTTGGCTTCAGAATATAGCAATACATTGAACATCTCCTTCATTACTCTGGACAAGGGCAGCCACGGTCACATCCTGGATGGACGGATTAATTATACATTTCAACTAAACTCCCCACCTGGGGAAAACAGTAAAGGCCTGCTGGATCGTTGCCTGTTTCCCTGAGTTTAAGATCCCCTTATTTTTCCACTTTCACTCTTCCCTCTCTCTCCCTGCCCTCCTCTTCCCTCTCTCTCTTTTGTTCTCTCTCTCTGTCAGTAGGTCGCAGACAGATACCATGCAGATAAGTGATGGCCCCAGTTACTTCCCGGTCTTTGTGGCCCCGCCCAACGTTAACCACCGGTCGCCAGGATTCGTCCCCGGCAGGGTCGTACCTGTCCACTCCCCGCCTCCAACTAAGGCCCCACCCCCTCCCCCCCTGAAGCCCATTGGCCCACCTCCTGAGCGCCGGGCGACCTTTAGCCTATCAGAGAATGGCCACCGCCTAGAGCGTGGTCAGAGGAAGAGGAATACTTTAATATGCTTCGGTGTCTCAATGGGGGCCTTCTTTTTCTCGATCATCCTCATCCACAGCCTCACCAGTGGAGACGTGTTGGATGGTAAGTGTGTTTGTGAGTATGAGGATGTGATGAGCTGATAATACTGACCTGGCTAAGTTACTTAGGCCCATTGTTCCACAGGAATGAGACTGAACTATAGTCAATGACCGATCATATCCTGTTTTGCTCTGTCTTAGAGCTATATCTAAGTGCTGTGTCAATGATGTTGTCTTTGATTGGTCATGTCTGTGTGTACAGGGAACTGTCCAGACCACAGCACCTCCCTGAGCAGCTGGAACCCTGGTCACAACCCAGAGAAGGCCATGGTTGTTCGGAGGGGAGATCTGTTTCGATTGGACTCTTCTGCCACCTTATACTCCCTAACCATCCAATCAGGAGGTAGGCTAGGTCCTCTCTCTGGTCTGAATGCTGTTTCTGGCTAGCTCAGAAGTACAGCGCATTTGGAAAATATTCAGACCCCTTCACTTTATCCACATTTTGTTACGTTACAGCTTTATTCTAAAATTGATTAAATCGTTTTTTTCCCACTCATCAATCTACACACAATACCCCATAATGACAAAGCTAAAACAGGTTTTTATTTTTTTTTGCAAAAAACTGATATCACATTTACGTAAGTATTCAGACCCTTTACTCAGTACTTTGTTGAATAACCAGCGATTAGAGCCTTGAGTCTTCTTGGTTAGGATGCTACAAGCTTGGCACACCTGTATTTGGAGTTTCTCCCATTCTTCTTTGCAAATCCTCTCAAGCTCTGTCAGGTGGGATGGGGAGCGTCGCTGCACAGCTATTTTCAGGTCTCTCCAAAGATGTTTGATCGAGTTCAAGTCCGGGCACTGGCTGGGCCACTTTGAGGACATTGAGACCGAAGCCACTCCTGCGTTGTTTTTGCTTTGTGCTTAGGGTTGTTGTCCATTTGGAAGGTGAACCTTTGCCCCAGTCTGAGGTCCTGAGTGCTCTGGAGCAGGTTTTCATCAAGGATCTCTCTATCCTTTGCTCCATTCATCTTTCCCTCGATCCTGACTAGTCTAGTCTTGCAGTCCCTGCTGCTGAAAAACATCCCCACCGAATGATACTGCCACCACCTTGCTTCACTGTAGGGATGGTGCCAGGTTTCCTCCAGATGTGAAGCTTGGCATTCAGGCCAAATAGTTGAATCTTGGTTTCATCAGACCAGAGAATCTTGTTTCTCATGGTCAGAGATTTTAGGTGCCTTTTGGCAAACCCCAAGGGGCTGTCATGTGCCTTTTACTGAGGGACTTCCGTCTGGCCACTCTACCATAATGTCCTGATTGGTGGAGTGCTGCAGAGATGGTTGTCCTTCTGGAAGGTTCTCCCATCTCCACAGAGGAATTATGGAGCTCTGTCAGAGTGACCATTGGGTTATTGGTCACCTCCCTGACCAAGGCCCTTCTCCCCCGATTGTTCAGTTTGGCCGGGCGACCAGCTCTAGGAAGAGTGTTGTTGGTAACAAACTTGTTCCATTTAAGAATGATGAAGGCCACTGTGTTCTTGGGGACCTTCAATGCTGCAGACGTTTTTGCTACCCTTCCCCAGATCTGTGCCTCAACTCAATCCTGTCTCGGAGTTCTACGGACAATTCCTTCGACCTCGTGGCTTGGTGCGCCACCCTATGGGACTCACGTAAACGACTGGATGTGATACAGCCTGGGATCGAACCCGGGTCGGTAGTGACGCCTCTAACACTGTGATGCAGTGCCTTAGACCACTGCGCCACCAGGGAGACCTGATTTTTAAAATGTAACTTAATCTATTTTGGTTGTAACAAAATGTGGAAAAATGTAAGGGGTCTGAATACTTTCCGAATCCAGTGTAAATAGTCACAGCATGCAATACTGGGTTCCGAGATGAAGTTGAGGAATAAAGAACACAGTCTCTGCTGAACGGATTGGCTTCATGTTTTGTCATTTATATTTGTCTCCTCGCAGGCCGAGTGGTCTTTGCAGACAATGCTGAGGGTTCCAAAAACATCACTCTCAGAACGCGCCATGTGCTGATTGAAGACGGGGGTTCGCTGCACATCGGTGCCCCCAAATGCCGCTACCGCTCCAAGGCCACAATCGCCCTGCTGGGCCGTTCAGACGAAAAGGCAGTCGCGGAAGTACCGGAATTGGGCCGGAAGTTCATCGGGGTGCGTGGTGGTGCAACCCTGGAGATTCACGGGACAGAAAGGCTGTCGTGGACCCTTCTGACCCGCAGCGTCTCCTCCTCAGGTCTAGCCATGGGGGGCTATGCCTTCCAGCGCAACTTTAGCCGTGGCATCAACCTGCGCGTGGTGGACCAGGACACGGCCAGTGTGCTGTTCAGCGAGCGCTACGACACGCACGAGTCACGCAACGACAGCCAGCGGCTCACACAGCTGCTCCGGTCGCTGCCTGCGAGGCGCATCGTCACGCTGGCCGTGGGAGACTCGGCTGTCAAGAGCCTGCTGGACGAGACCAAGAGAACCATCCAGAGCCTGCTTGGTAGTACATACGTCCATGACCTCAAATACAGGTAACGATACAATTGTATACAAAATCAATATAACCTAATGAATTTGGTAAAGAATAGGTAGACAATGACTTGAGATGGAGTCGTAGGTGATGCAAGAGTGTCATCTTATTTGGGAGCATCAGGGTGTAGCGCGTCACAGGAAAATCCGATTGCTTTCCATCTGAAGCTGCGCCATTGTCTGGAGGGGTGTGTAACTGTTAATACTACCCATCTCCTGGGGGTGATAGAGGGTTTGTAATTCCTCTGTCCCACAAGATCAAGCCTAATCTTTCATGTCTTATAGAGGCGCACCCTTTCCTTCAATACCGTTGCCAGCAGGATCTCATTTTATCTGCCAGCAGAATATCACTCCATATTCCACCAGGAAGTGAATGACTGGAGGGTTAAGCATGCTTGCTTCCAGGATTTGTGCAAAATGAGCTGACTCTGTAGTTTTCGCCTTCACACACAGTTCCCGAACAGGTCAAAAACACACTGTCCTCCCTGAACATAGAGGGACACACATCCACTAAAATAGGGACCTTTAGCAATGGAAGTGACTTGAAAACAGTACAACTTTTTTGTTGTTATTGTGATCTGCTGTAAAACCCATTCAAATAGTCTGGTTTGGGTGTCTCACTATTTTAGGTGTAGAGCTCATAAAACATCTTAAATTAATTTTCCCCTTATCTTTTCTTTTAACTT
This sequence comes from Oncorhynchus tshawytscha, assembly GCF_018296145.1. NCBI lineage: Eukaryota > Metazoa > Chordata > Actinopteri > Salmoniformes > Salmonidae > Oncorhynchus > Oncorhynchus tshawytscha. The sequence goes on along the minus strand of NC_056440.1, from coordinate 38,983,082 downwards.
GTTATGGATGCAATCCCAATACCGGGATCGATATGACAACTACCAGTGAAATTAGAGGGCGCCAAATTCAAACCACAGAAATCTCATAATTACAATTCCTAAAACATACATGTGTTTTATATCATTTTAAAGGTAATCTTGTTGTTAATCCCATCAAAGTGTCCGATTTCAAGTAGGCTTTTCAGCGAAAGCACTACCAACGATTGTTAGGTCTCCACCAAACCACAATAAGCACTGCCATTTTCCAGCGAAATATAGTTTTCATAAAAAGCAGAAATAAAGATAATTCAAGGTTAGTGATTCATTTTATCTTCATCAGATGACACTCATAGGACTTCATGTTACACAATACATGCATGTTTTGTTTGATAAAGTTCATATTTATATAAAGAAATCTGAGTTTACATTGGCGTATTAGATTCACTAGTTCCAAAAACATCAAGTGATTTTGCATAGCCACATCGTTTCAACAGAAATACTCATCATAAATGTAGATGATAATACAAGTAATACACATGGAATTATAGATATACCTCTCCTTAATGCAACCGCTGTGTCAGATTTCAAAAAAAGTTTATGGAAAAAGCAACACATGCAATAATCTGAGACGGCGCTCAGAACAGAAGCCAAATTAGCCGCCTTGTTGGAGTCAACAGAAACCAGAAAATACATGATAAATGTTTCCTTACCTTTGAACTTCATCAGAATGCAGTCCTAGGAATCCCAGGTCCACAATAAATGCTTGATTTGTTCGAAAATGTCCGTTATTTATGTCCAATTAGCTACTTTGGTTAGCGCGTTTGGTAAATAATTCCAAAGTCACAAAACGCATCCACAATAACGTGACAATGTCCAAAAGTTCCGTAACAGTCAGTAGAAACATGTCAAACGATGTACTGAATCAATCTTTAAAATTGTTGTTTACATATATCTTGAATAAGGTTCCAACCGGAGAATTAGAATGACTTCAGATGACCGGTGGAACGCAGGTGCTTCCTCTGTGAACGCGCATAGTGAATGCATGGTCAACTCGTGGCAGTGGTGACTATTTCCTGTGTCATTCGACCCCCTGCATATTAGTCATCAGACAAAGTTCTATTGACTGTTGACATCTAGTGGAAGGCGTAGGAAGTGAAAACTCATCCATATCGCGCTGTAATTTCAATGAGAGCTTGGTTGAAGATCTGCCACCCCCAGAAAAAAATCCAAACAGAAGTGGAATTTCTCAGGTTTTTGCCTGCAATATGAGTTCTGTTATACTCACAGACATAATTCAAACAGTTTTAGAAACATTTCTATCCAATACTAATAATAATATGCATATATTAGCAACTGAGACTGAGGAGCTGGCCGTTTACAATGTCTGAACGAGTGGACCCTAACGTGACGCAGAGTTTTCAGGCGCATGTGCATTTCTTGTTTACCTTTTATATTGACAACATTATTGTCCGGTTGAAATATTAAAGATAATTTTGGCTAAAAAACATCTTGAGAATTGAATATAAACATAGTCTGACATGTTTCTATGAACTTTATAATTTGTATTTTTTTTGTCTGATTGTTTTGACTGAGTTTGAGCCTGTGGATTCTTGAAGAAAACGCGCTAACAAAACGGAGGTTTTTGGATATAAAGAGACTTCATCGAACAAAAGGAACATTTATTGAGTAAATGAATGTCTTCTGATTGCCACCATATGAAGATCATCAAAGGTAAGGGATGAATTGTATCTCTATTTCTGAGTTTTGTAATGCTTCTCCTAGGCTGGTTACTGTTTGTAATAATTTGTCAACTGGGCTATGTTCTGGGCTAGGTATGCTTTCGCCGAAAAGCATTTTATAAATATGACACTGAGGTTGGTTTAACAAGAAGTTAATCTTTAAACCTATGTAAAATATGTTTTGTTTTCTGAATTTTTATAATGAGCATTTCTGTAATTGAATTTGGCGCTCTGGAACCTCGCTGGATGTTGTCCAGATGGGACGCTAGCGTCCCTCATACCCCAGAGAGGTTAACGGGATCGATTTGACAACATCCGGTGAAATGACATAAAATTAAATTAATAGAAATATTTAACTTTCATACAATCACAAGTGCAATACACCAAATTAAAGCTTTACTTGTTAATCCAGCCACCTAGTCAGAATTCAAAAAGGCTTTGCGGCGAAAGCAAACCATGCTATTATCTGAGGACAGCGCCCCATCAAACAAACACATGACAATCATATTTCAACCTGCCAGGCGCAACACTAAACTCAAAAATAACGATATAATTCATGCTTTTGAAGAGCTTCTTCTGTTGGCACTCCAATATGTCCCATAAACATCACAAATGGTTATTTTTGTTAGATAAATTCCGTCGTTATATCCCCAAAATGTCCATTTATTTGGCACATTTGATCCAGAAAAATACCAGTTCCAACTTGCCCGACATGACTACACATTGTCTAATAAGTTACCTGTAAACTTTGTCCAAACATTTCAAGTAACTTTCCTAATCCAACTTTAGGTATTTTTTTAACGTAAATAATCAATAAAATTTAAGACGGAATAAACTGTGTTCAATAGCGGATAAAAACCAAAGTGGAGCGAGCTTTCAGGTCGCGCGCCTCATCCACAACAGTACACTTGGCTATCCACCCAGATAGGAAATGGCTACTTATTCATTACTCAAAGGTAAAACATCAACCAATTTCTAAAGACTGACATCTAGTGGAAGCAATAGGAACTGCAACCAAGTGCCTTAGAAATCAAGATCCGCATAGAAAACCCATTAAACACTGTCACCTCAAAAAATAACATTCCTGGATGGTTTGTCCTCAGGGTTTCGTCTGCCAAATAAGTTATGTTATACTCACAGACATTATTCAAACAGTTTTAGAAATGTCAGTGTTTTCTATCCAAATCTACCAATAATATGCATATCCTAGCTTCTGGGCCCGAGTAGCAGGAAGTTTACTTTGGGCACGCTTTTCATCCGGACGTGAAAATACCGCCCCTAGCCTAGAGAGGTTAAGTGCTTAATTTATTATGGATATTTATTTATTTCACCTTTATTTAACCAGGTAGGCCAGTTGAGAACAAGTTCTTATTTACAACTGCGACCTGGCCAAGATAAAGCAAAGCAGTGCGACAAAAACAACAACAGTTACACACAAACAAATGTACAGTCAATAGCACAATGGAGGGAAAAAAATACATGTGTATGTAGAAGTGTAGGGAGGTAAGGCAATAAATAGGCCGTAGAGGTGAAATAATTACAATTTAGCATTAACACTGGAGTGATAGATGTGCAGATGAGGATGTGCAAGTAGAGATACTGGGGTGCAAAAGAGCAAGAGGATAGATCACAAAATGGGGATGAGGTAGTTGGGTGTGGTATTTACAGATTGGCTGTGTACAAGTACAGTGATTGGTAAGCTGCTCTGACAGATTATGCTTTAAGTTAGAGAGGGAGATATAAGGATCCAGCTTCAGCGATTTTATTTTATTTATTTATTTTATTTTTATTTTTTTGCTGTACGTTCCAGTCATTGGCTGCAGAGAACTGGAAGGAAAGGCGGCTGAAGGAAGTGTCGACTTTGGGGGTGACCAGTGAAATATACCTGCTGGAGCACATGCTACGGGTGGGTGTTGCTATGGTGACCAGTGAGCTGAGATAAGGCGGGGCTTTACCGAGCAAAGACTTATAGATGACCTGGAGCCAGTGGGTTTGGCCACGAATATGTAGCGAGGGCCAGCCAATGAGACCATACAGGACGCAGTGGTGGGTAGTGTATGGGGCTTTGGTGTCGAAATGGATGGCACTGTGATAGACTACATGCAGTTTTGCTGAATAGAGTGTTGGGGGCTATTTTGTAAATCACTTCGCCGAAGTCAAGGCTTGGTAGGATAGTCAGTTTTACGAGGGTATATCAATGTAAACAGCGTTTATGGAGATGAATGTTGCTTTTCTCTGCCCTGGTTGCGAAAGAAAACATCAACAACCTAGCTAGGTGTATAACTAGCTACTTAAACAATGGAAGGTGCACAACTTTGTAGCCATGGATTATCTGGCTAGCTAGCTGCCTACTATAAGTTAGCTTGACATGCTAGAAAGTAATAGAAACAAGTGGAGAAAATAGTAACTCAATGAAATGTGTTTTATCTTCTGAATCAATTTGTTTCTACTGTCTTGAATGTAGAAATTGTATTTTGCCATCTCCCAAAATATATACGACCTCTGAGGAGAAGTTCAGTGAATCAGGTCGTCTCCACGGTGTTGGCAACTATTTTTCAAGGAAAGTAGAGGTTGGATGCTCTATTTGTCGCTAGAAGTCCACTACGACGTAGTGGTGACATCATAATGTTGATTTGCGCATTCCCATAAAAAAAATGTTTATGCTGTCCCCCAGTCTCTCATGCCATGATCAATTCTCCAAAGCAAAACAAAATTGTGAAGGAGAACAAAAAGGAACTGATTCAATAATTAAACTGCACAGATAAAACAGAGTACGGTAACTTATTTTATAAAGTTTTGAACAAATTAACATCTTCAAAAATGAAGGAGAAGCGAGAGAGGGAGAGCTATATTTCGTTGTTTTTTTCCCTCACTTTTACAGCTAGCGAATGGAGCTTGCTAGTTTAGCCTAGTCAAACACCCGGCTCAAACAAAGAGGGATGCTATGTTGGCTAGCTGGCTATGGCTATCCAACACTGGAACTCTTCCAAGTTAAGGTAATCTTTTGCTTTGATTAATTTATTGCCACCGAGGCCCGTCAGTATAACTGCTAAACGGCTGCCAGAAGGAATACAACGATCAAAAGAATCATGCTGTTTGAATGTGGCTGCTATGAAAGTGAACTGTGTTTGCATGTGATCATTTTAAATCTTTTTAATAAACCCCTTTTCTTAAACGGAAGCAAACTGAACTGCAGCTTTTGGACTAATGATATCTGCCTAGATCAGCTAGATGCAGGCAAAAGATTGCAACGCGTTATTAAATGTTTCAATGTCTGTCACCTTGATTACAAAAATGTATCTCGACCTGTGCACCTACGTTATAAACTTTCATTCATAGGCTAGGTTGTAGCAACCTTGTGATGGGTATAGGGAAAATGTATGGGTATAAGGAGTATCATGTAGTAGCTTAAACCTATCAATGTTACATTGTGAATGGTGAATGGAATATGAATTACAGTCATCCAATATGCTGTAATAGAAATAAGGCCAATCTTCCCGCAATCTTAAGTGGTACCGACCGCCACTGGTGTACACACACACACACACACACACACTCAGCAGCCGGTGGAGCCACACGCACACACACAAAAAGGGAAGTTGGGAAAGCAACCGAAAGTTGCTGGGGCAGCCTTCAAAAGTAGCTACATTTGTCGCTATACCCCTTCAGTATGCGCTTACCTAATTAAAAATCTATGCAATGCCCTTGAACAATTCCGTTAGGTAAGTGTAAATTAGTCACGTTTCACAAGTGGAGTTGTTGCCAAGGCAACGCTTTGGTCCCCAGCGCCAAATCAATCAAACCCATAGCGTGACACTTTCATGAACTGATCACAAATCAGTCGCACTGCCCAGGCACCATAAACAGGTTCTGTTATGCTTCCTGATTGCACACTGATTTTGTTTGTGCGTAGCATGCATGTCTGTGTGTGAGCTAGCTAGCAGGGTTCAGGGTATTTGACAGTGTTTATACCCTTTGCCAAAGGAGTGCAAGGGCGAATTGAGTTATTGCACACGCGCACATCAGACTATTCTCACATGCAAGCTTGCACACACACACCAGGGTTTTCGTTAGCTGGTAATTGCCGGCTTTTGACCTAGTGTGTGTGTGTGAATAGCCAAAGAATAAAGTTGTTCCCTGCCAAATTGACCGAGGAAAAAAAACAACGGTCGGCTGGCGATCACCGCCTCACCCACCACTTTACAATGTGAGCTGGAGGCAGTTTGCATTTTGAAAACATACTTAATGGTTTGAAACCTGAATGATTTACTTCCTATTATTAGGCATGCCTTACTTTGCCTGAAAATCTGACCATACAAACATGGAGGCAATTATTTTCTAAAAACATTGTAGGCGGCGCAAGAGTTCAAGATTGGGGAAACATACAATTTATTCTACCATTTCTACCTATCTGCGTGCCAGTTATGATTTTCATTTTCACATTTCCATGGAACAGTTTCATTTTAATAATGTCTTAATTGATCAAAATCATTCTCATGTGGTTAATCATAAAAACCGTGCTAAAAATATAAAACGAGTGATCATTGGCAGCTACATTTCTTTTTAATTTCACTAGTGAAGTCCGTTAAGAACAAATTGTTATTTACAATGACGGCTTACCCCGGTCAAACCCAGACGCTGTGGGACTCCCAATCATGGCCAGTTGTGATACAGCCTGGAATCAAGCCAAGGTCTGTTGTGATACTTCTAGCACTGAGATGCAGTGCCTTAGACCGCTGCACCAATCGGGAGCTTGTATAAATAACCTAAATGAGCTCATGGAACTCAATGGCCAATGCAGCCTTTAGCCTAAAACTTCCATTGTCAACTAAATAAAAATACATAAAGCCTACAAATAAAAACAGTAGAAAATATACTGATATATTCCTTTTTTTTCAATCACATCTCTCTTCAGCCCGTCTGCCTCTGTTTTCTATGCTTCTTGACTTGAGCTGTCACTAGGGAAATGCAACAGTATCAAATCAATCAACTGGATCCATCTGGAAGCTGTCTCGAACTAACTTGAAACATTGTCTCAACTAGCCTATTCCAGGCCCTCCGAGCTTCCAGCGCCAGTGAGCTCAGGACAGACAGTTGTTGGAGGGAAAGGTATTTTATTAGGTCTCCACTGGATAAATGGGATCATCTGATGATGATGATACACTGAACAAGAATATAAATGCAAGATGTAAAGTGTTGGTCCCATGTTTTATGAGCTGAAGTAAAAGATGCCAGAAATGTTCCATATGAACAAAAAGCTTATTGCTCTAAAATGTTGTGTCTTCTTTACCAAGATAATCTATCCACCTGACCGGTGTGGCATATCAAGAAGCTGATTAAACAGGTTCACCTTGTGCTGTGGACAATAAAAGGCCATTCTTAAAATGTGTGGTTTTGTCACACAGCGCAATGCCACAGATGTCTACATTTTTGAGGGAGTATGCAATTGGCATGCTGACTACAGGAATGTCCACCAAAGCTGTTGCTAGATAATTTAATGTTAATTTCTATACCAGCAAGATGGCGCCGGAGGAGATGGCCGCCGTTTTACGGTCTCCTAACCAATTGTGCTATTATGTGTTTTTTTTCGCAATAGTTGTCAATTATTTTGTACATAATGTTTCTGCAACCGTATCTTACGGCAGAAAAGAGCTTCTGGATATCAGGACAGCGATCACTCACCTCGGATTAGACACAAAGATTTCTTAAACAACAACCACCGCAACAAGCAGGACTCACACGATATTCTCCAAACAACCCACAGGGCAGACATCCCAATCATTCGCAAAAGGAAGCGACGAAGAGCCGGATGCCTCATCCGGACCCACAGAAGACCACTAGGAAAGCTGCCGTTAGGGTCAATATTACTCGCCAACGTGCAATCATTGGACAATAAACTCGACGAGGTAAGATCACGAATATCCTACCAACGGGACATAAAAAACTGTAATATCCTATGCTTCACGGAATCGTGGCTGAATGAAGACATGGATATTCAGCTAGAAGGATACACTCTGCACCGGCAGAATAGAACAGCACACTCCGGTAAGACGAGAGGGGGCGGTCTGTGCATATTTGTAAACAACAACTGGTGCACGAAATCTAAGGATGTCTCTAGATTTTGCTCGCCTGAAGTTGAGTATATTGTGATAAACTGCAGGCCACACTATACTTTTCTTGGCTGTTTATTTACCACCATAGACAGATGCTGGCACTAAGACCGCACTCAGTCAGCTGTATAAGGAAATAAGCAAACCGGAAACCACTCACCCCAGAGGCGGCGCTCCTAGTGGCCGGAGACTTTAATGCTTAAATGAAACTTAAATCAGTTCTACCAAATCTCTATCAACATGTTAAATGTCCAACCAGAGGGAAAAAAATTCTAGATCACCTGTACTCCACACACAGAGACGCGTACAAAGCTCTCCCTCGCCCTCCATCTGTTAAATCCGACCACAACTCCATCCTCCTGATTCCTGCTTACAAGCAAAAATGAAAGCAGGAAGCACCAGTGACTCTGTCTATAAAAAAATGGTCAGATGAAGCAGATGCTAAACTACAGGACTGCTTTGCTATCACAGACTGGAACATGTTCCGGGATTCTTCCGATGACATTGAGGAATACACCACATCAGTGACTGGCTTTATCAATAAATGCATTGAGGACGTCGTCCCCACAGTGACTGTAAGTACATACCCCAACCAAAAGCCATGGATTACAGGCAAAATTCACACTGACCTAAAGGGTAGAGCTGCCGCTTTCAAGGTGCGGGACTCTAACCCGGAAGCTTACAAGAAATCCCGTTATACCCTGCGACGAACCATCAAACAGGCAAAGTGTCAATACAGGGCTAAGATTGAATCATACTACACCGGCTCCGACTCTCGTCGGATGTGGCAGGGCTTGTAAACTATTACAGACTACAAAGGGAAGCACAGCCGTGACACGAGCCTACCAGACGAGCTAAATCACTTCTATGCTCACTTCGAGGCAAGCAACACTGAGGCATGCATGAGAGCATCAGCTGTTCCGGATGACTGTGCGATCACGCTCTCCGTAGCCGACGTGAGTAAGACCTTTAAACAGGTCAATATACACAAGGCTGCGGGGCCAGACGGATTACCAGGACGTGTGCTCCGGGCATGTGCTGATCAAGTGGCAGGTGTCTTCACTGACATTTTCAACATTTCCCTGATTGAGTCTGTAATACCAATATGCTTCAAGCAGACAATCATAGTCCCTGTGCCCAAGAACACAAAGGGAACCTGCCTAAATGACTACAGACCTGTAACTCTCACGTCCGTAGCCATGAAGTGCTTTGAAAGGCTGGTAATGGCTCACATCAACACCATTATCCCAGAAACCCTAGACCCACTCCAGTTTGCATACCACCCAAACAGATCCACGGATTATGCAATCTCTATTGCACTCCACACTGCCTTTTCCCACCTGGATAAAAGGAACACCTATGTGAGAATGCTGTTCATTGACTACAGCTCAGCGTTCATCATAGTACCCTCAAAGCTCATCATTAAGCTATGGATCCTGGGACTAAACACCTCCCTCTGCAACTGGATCTTGGACTTCCTGACAGGCCGCCCCCAGGTGGTGAGGGTAGGTAGCAACACATCTGCCACGCTGATCCTCAACACTGGAGCTCCGCAGGGGTGTGTGCTCAGTCCCCCCCTGTACTCCCTGTTCACCCACGACTGCATGGCCAGGCATGACTCCAACACCATTAAGTTTGCAGACGACACAACAGTGGTAGGCCTGATCACCAACAACGACAAGACAGCCTATAGGGAGGAGGTCAGAGACCTGGCCGGGTGGTGCCAGAATAACAACCTATCCCTCAATGTAACCAAGACTAAGGAGATGATTGTGGACTACAGGAAAAGGAGCACCGAGCACGTCCCCATTCTCATCGACGGGGCTGTAGTGGAGCACATTGAGAGCTTCAAATTCCTTGGTGTCCACATCAACAACAAACTAGATTGGTCCAAACACACCAAGACAGTCGTGAAGAGGGCACGACAAAGCCTATTCCCCCTCAGGAAACTAAAAAGATTTGGCATGGGTCCTGAGATCCTCAAAAGGTTCTGCAGCTGCTTCTTCGAGAGCATCCTGACCGGTTGCATCACTGCCTGGTACGGCAATTGCTCGGCCTCCGACCGCAAGGCACTTCAGAGGGTAGTGCGTACGGCCCAGTACATCACTGGGGCTAAGCTGCCTGCCATCCAGGACCTCTACACCAGGCGGTGTCAGAGGAAGGCCCTAAAAATGGACAAAGACCCCAGGCACCCCAGTCATAGACTGTTCTCTCTACTACCGCATGGCAAGCGGTACCGGAGTGCCAAGTCTAGGACAAAAAGGCTTCTCAACAGTTTTTACCCCCAAGCCATAAGACTCCTGTTATAGTCCGTAACCAAATGGTTACCCGGACTATTTGCATCGAGTGCCCCCACCCCAACCCCTCTTTTACACTGCTGCTACTCTCTGTTTATCTTATATGCTGTCACTTTAACTATACATTCATGTACATACTACCTCAATTGGCCTGACCAACCAGTGCTCCCGCACATTGGCTAACCAGGCTATCTGCATTGTGTCCACCACCCACCAAAAACTCTTTTGCACTTCTGCCACTCTCTGTTGGTCATATATGCACAGCCACTTTAACGATACCTACATTTACATACTACCTCAATAAGCCTGACTAACAGGTGTCTGTATATAGCTTTGCTACTCTTTTTTCAAATGTCTTTCTACAGTTTTATTTCTTTACTTACCTACACACACACCTTTTTTTTGGCACCATTGGTTAGAGCCTGTAAGTAAGCATTTCACTGTAAGGTTTACACCTGTTGTATTCGCGCATGTGACAAATAAACTTTGATTTGATACACCATTAAGCTGCCTCCAGCATCGTTTCAGAGAATATGGCAGTACATCTGAATGGCCTCACAGCCGCAGACCACGTATAACCACGCCAGCCCGGGACTTCCACATCCGGCTTCTTCATCTGCAGGATCGACTAAGACCAGCCAACCAGACAGCTGATGAAACTGTGGTATCTGTGACCAACAGATGCATATCTGTATTCCCAGTCATGTGAAATCCATAGATTAGGGCCTAATGAATTTATTTCAATTGACTGATTTTCTTTCATGAACTATAACTCAGTAAAATCTTAGAAATTGTTGCATGTTGCTTTTTATATTTTTGTTCATTGTATTTGATCTTTCACACCGAGGCTTGGTGATTATTGAAGGGGAGATTGTTGCCAGATTTTTCGAATAGGCCTACTGTGAGCAATGGATGTAAAAAAAATACTGAGAAGCTCAGTTTATTAATGCTGGACGTGGTCAGAAATCAAACATCCCCAAATGGGCACTTTCCTACATTTGCGCGCAGCAGGCTACTTCTATGTGTGCTGAGGCGCGCACGCTCCCTCAACATTAACAAGACCGAGAAACCATGCTCATTTCTCACATGGAGCACTCCAAACAAAGTAAATTAAACAGTTGACAACTTGTAAATTATGGTTATGAAATAAATCAATTTGTTTCTCACAAGTGTAGCAGGTTGTGAACTCTGCAAACAACGTTTCCTCTCCGAGAATTTCAGATTTTCAAATATGTCAAATTCCGCTTGCATCAGGTGCGCTGTTATAAAATTGTTTTGTCTGCTTCACGACAGGAGTTGCATGTTCTGTTTAAGATTAATTACCGTAATCTAAATGTGATTTCTGTCATTCTGAGCACCGTGGGTGGTTGCCCTAATGGGTTACACTCCCAATGCATATGGGTCTGGTAAATTTCTCAAATTGCCGATAAATTCAAATCTTCCCGGTCACGTTGTCCGGCGCTACCTTTCCTTAATGGAAACCCTGACTCACACACACTTGTACTTTGCCTATGGGCATTCATGCATCATCTAACCCCCCCCCCAGGATCCTGCAGGGGAGCCTCTGAAACGAACAGCAACAATCCACTTTAAGCCAACACATCCACTATCAATGATCAAACACACCCACTGCATAGAGTGACCGTAATGCCCATTGCCCTTCCCTACCCCTGTCAGACCCACATCAAATGGTTTGTCCGTTTTTAAAAGCCCTTTGTCCGCCCCTGCCTGGTGCGTCCTGGCCACGTGTCATCTACCTAATCTGAGAGGACCGAGCTCTGATGGACAGTTGTATTGTGACCTCATCTATTGTCCACAGGGCCATTACTGGCCTAAAGAAAGAGCCTGTTAAAAAAAGGGTGTGAAGTGTGTCGGGCAATTAAGGATGTTCTGAGATTTTAAAAAACAAAAACAACAAACATGCAGTTTCTCTCACTGGCATGCATGCATACAGACACACACACACACTGACTAATGGCTGCTGGGAGGGCAGGGTGCTTTCACAGATGGTTCTTGTTTTTATTTCAGCGGGTAAAGGTGCTCTTTGATCTGCTGAGTGGCGTGTTGGCCCGTGATTGTGTCGTTAGGATCAGCCTCCACAGAGAGCTGACAGTCAGGCCTTCTTCCAGACGTCATTGTGTGGAGGGCCTCTTCAGATGCGAGGCTACAATCCATACAGTAATGTAAGGGGAAATAGTTTAAATGTTTACCACGCCTGAAAAGATTACCACGCCTGAAAAGGTTACGCAATGGTTGAAAATAACGACATAAAGGGATAATCCACCCCATGAAATAAAAATCATAATATTTCTGTCAATTTGGTGAAAGCCTGTATGTAATAATAGTGAAGCCATTTAAAACTATGAAATAACACATGGAATCATGTAGTAACCAAAAAAGTGTTAAACATATCTTAAATTAATAATGGACTTTCATTTCTCTTTGCTTATTTGAGCTGTTCTTGCCATAATATTGACTTAGCCCTATTTGGTAGAAGACCATCTTCTGTATACCACTCCTACCTTGTCACAACACAACTGATTGGCTCACACGCATTAAGAAGGACAGAAATGACATAAATGAACTTTTAACAAGACACACCTGTTAATTGAAATGCATTCCAGGTGACTGCCTCATGAAGCTGGTTGATTGTTGACTGTGCCTTTTAAACAGCTTGGAAAATTCCAGAAAATGATGTCATGGCTTTAGAAGCTTCCGATAGGCCAATTGACATAATTTGAGTCAATTGGAAGTGTACCTGTAGATGTATTTCAAGGCCTACCTTCATACTCAGTGCCTCTTCGCTTGACATCATGGAAAAATCCAAATAAATCAGAAAAAAACTCAGAAAAACAATTGTAGACCTCCACAAGTCTGGTTCATCCTTTGGGGCAATTTCCAAACGCCTGAAGGTACCACGTTCGTCTGTACAAATAATAGTACTCAAGTATAAACACCATGGGACCACGCAGCCGTCATACCGCTCAGGAAGGAGACGTCTCCTAGAGATAAACGGACTTTGGTGCGAAAAGTGAAAATCAATCCCGGAACAACAGCAAAGGACCTTGTGAAGATGCTGGAGGCAACCGGTACAAATAGTATCTATATCCACAGTAAAACGAGTCCTATATCGACATAACCTGAAAGGCCGCTCAGCAAGGAAGAAACCCCTGCTCCAAAACCACCATTAAAAAAACCAGACTACGGTTTGCAACTGCACATGGGGCCAAAGATCATACTTTTTGGAGAAATGTCCTCTGGTCTGATGAAACAAAAATAGAACTGTTTGTCCATTGTTATGTTTGGAGGCAAAATGGGTAGGCTTTCAAGCCAAAGAACACCATCCCAACTGTGAAGCACAGGGATGGCAGCATCATGTTGTGGGGGTTCTTTGCTGCAGGAGGGACTGGTGCACTTCACAAAATAGATAGCATCATGAAGCAGGAAATGTTTGGATATATTAAAGCAACATCTCAATACATCAGTCAGGAAGTTAAAGCTTGATCGCAAATGGGTCTTCCAAATGGACAATGACCCCAAGCATACTTCCAAAGTTGTGGCAAAATGGATTAAGGACAACAAAGTCAAGGTATTGGAGTGGCCATCACAAAGCCCTGACCTCAATCCTATGGAACATTTGTGGGCAGAACTGAAAAAGCATGTGCGAGCAAAGAGGTCTACAAACCTGACTCAGTTACACCAGCTCTGTCAGGAGGAATGGGCCAAAATTCACCCAACTTATTGTGGGAAGCGTGTGGAAGCCAAATACCTTTTTAAACTTAGTTTTTTACAATTACTGACATTTAATTCTAGTAAGAATTCCCAAAACATTTGACCCAAGTTAAACAATTCAAAGGTAATGATACCAAATACTCATTGAGTATATGTAAACTTCTGACCCACTGGGAATGTGATGAAAGAAATAAAAGCTGAAATAAATCATTCTCTCTACTATTATTCTGACATTTCACATTCTTAAAATAAAGTGGTGATCCTAACTGACCTAAGGCAGGGAATTTTTACTAGGATTAAATGTCAGCAATTATAAAAAACAAAGTTTTTAAATGTATTTGGCTAAGGTGTATGTAAAATTCTGACTTCAACTGTATGTATATATTTACCCTCAACTTCATCCTCATCAGTCAGTAGTTTTGTTTTGTCAATTTTAGTGTGTTCAGGTGTGTTGGACACACCTAGTAATTGGCCACACCTTAATTGTTTTTTGTGTCTTGAAAGGTGGTCTGTTTCAACAGTGGGAAAAAAATGCTTGGAAGAGGTGAAGCCAATTTTATTATTTAAACGGTTATTCCGGCGTCTTTATTGACCTTACAGCATTTACTGCGATGCGGCCTTTTCAGAAGTTAGGGCATTTGTACTTCTTGTGCTTCACAGAGCTGTTGTCAAGGAAGTGAGTTTTTGTTTATTCAGGACGTACCGCTTCCACCTACCATCAAGGCGGAGCTATATGGAGCCCATCGCATTGTTAAAACATTTGGGAGGCACACTGCGATGCGGTACAGAGCTTGATTTGGTGTTCGGAGGCTTTGCAATTGCATCACACCCTCTGTACGGAGCCTCCGGATCACATTGCCAGATCAAGTATAAATCGGCTTGCAGTGATGCTATTTGCTCTGCAGAAAGTATTTTTGTTGCTTTAATAACCTTTTTGCGTGGTCTGTATTTTAACCTCTTTCAACCCATCTGTTTGATAGCATAATAAATGTTCATTGAATTTTGACCATTTGTATCAGTCCAGTGATTCTTTTAACCTCTAGATGTGCACAGGGTGAGGCCAGCTCTGTCACACTGGGCTTGGACACACTTTTTAAACGCGTTCTTCCCTTTTTGGTTGTGTCAAAAGCTAAAGATGGGGCATTCGTAAAGAGGCTTCCTCCTTAGCGAAATGGGTCTCTAACACTATACTTGAAGCATGCTGGTATAATACATTATGATGCAGTTATGCGTTGTAAAATTTGTCATGAGTATGTATAACCCACTTATAATTTCTTATAGTCAGTCATCCTTATAATTTTATGTATGGAGAGACATAGCATAACAATAAACCTTGTTATAAGACAATACAAAGGCTCAAGCCATAGTATTATACTCTCTCTCTCTCTCTCGTGTCTCTCTATCTCTCTCCTGTCTCTCTCGTGTCACTCTCTCTCTCGTGTCTCTTGTCTCTCTCTCCTCTCTCTCTCTTGTGTCTCTCTGTCTATCTCTCTCTCTTGTCTCTCTGTCTCTCTTGTCTCTGTCTCTCTCTCTTGTCTCTGTCTCTCTCTTTTGTCTCTCTGTCTCTCCCTCTTGTCTCTCTCTCTCTCGTCTCTCTGTCTCTCCCTCTTGTCTCTCTCTCTCTCGTCTCTCTGTCTCTCTCTCGTCTCTCTGTCTCTCTCTCTCTCGTCTCTCTGTCTCTCTCTCTCTCTGTCTCTGTCTCTCTCTGTCTCTCTCTCTCTTGTCTCTCTGTCTCTCTCTCTCTTGTCTCTCTGTCTCTCTCTCTCTCGTCTCTCTCTCTCTCTGTCTCGTATCTCTCTCTGTCTCTCTCTCTCATATCTCTCCTGTCACTCTCTCTCTCGTGTGTCTCTCTCTCTCTCTCTCGTATCTCTCCTGTCTCTCTCTCTCGTATCTCTCCTGTCACTCTCTCTCTCGTGTGTCTCTCTCTCTCTCTCTCTCTCTCTCTCTCGTGTCTCTGTCCATAGGCAGGCCTGGGCCTTGGTATCTGTGATTGGTGGAGGGAACGGCTCGTGTTCAGAAGCCGTGCGGGAACATGAGAACCATGATACAGGAGGGAAGGCGCTGGCCCACCAGAACTTCACCACTGTGGACGGGGTCGGCTTCTCTGTCACAGCCTACAGCGAATGGAAGAACGGTGCGTCATAACCAGTTCGGCTCACACTTTTTAAAGCCTGCTGGTATAATGGTTTATAACTTCTTACAAGCATGTATGAGCCTCACTGCCTGGTATGGCAACTGCTTGGCCTCCAACAGCAAGGCACTACAGAGGGTAGTGCGAACAGCACCGTTCATCACTGGGTCCAAGCTTCTTGCCATCCAGGACCTCTATACCAGGCGGTGTCAGAGGAAGGCCCTAAAAATGGGCAAAGACTCCAGCCACCCTAGTCATAGACTGTGCTCTCTTCTACCGCAGGGCAAGCGGTACTGGACCGCCAAGTCTAGGTCCAAGAGGCTTCTAAACAGCTTCTACCCCCAAGGCTAAAGACACCTTAACAGCTAATCAAATGGCTACCCACACTATTTGTATTGACCCCTCCTAACACGTTTTTACACTGCTTTTACGCTCTGTTTATTATCTATGCATAGTTCCTTTACCCCTACCTACATGTACATATTACCTCAATTACCTTTATCTAACCTGTGCCTATATTTTGCTATTTTAAAACATATATTTTTTTTTACTTCAGTTTCTTTTAGTAAATACACTTATTTTTCTTAACTGCATTGTTAGATATGGGCTTGTAAAATAACTATTTCACCTGTTGTATTCGACGCATGTGACAAATGTTTATTTGAAAATCATGAGGGCATTAATATGGAGTTGTTCCTCCTTTGCTGCTATAACAGCCTCCACCCTTCTGAAAAGGCTTTCCACTACTTGGAACATGGTTGCAAGTGCTTTAGTGAGGTCGGGCATTGATGTTGGGCGATTAGGCCTGGCTTGCAGTCATCCTAAAGGTGTTTCGACGGGGATGTGGCCAGGGCTATGTGCAGGCTAGTGAAGTTCTTCTACACAGATCTCGACAACCATTTCTGTATGGACCTCGCTTTTTGCACATGGGCATTTTCAGGCTGAAACAAGAAAGGGCCTTCCCCAAACTGTTGCCACAAAGTTGGAAGCACAGAATCATCTATAATGCCATTGTATGCTGTAGCGTTAAGATTTTCCTTTACTGGAATTAATTGGCCTAGCCCGAACCATGAAAAACAGCCCAAGAATATTATTCCTCCTCAACCAAACTTTACACCGGTCTATATAAGATTCCACAGTTGACAGTGCATGTCAGAGGAACATCAAGCAATGAGGTCGAAGAAATTGTCTGTAGAGCCCCAAGATAGAACTGTCGAGGCACAGATCTGGCGAAGAGTACCAAAATATTTCTGCAGCGTTGAAGGTCCCCAAGAACACAGTGGCCTCCATCATTCTTAAATGGAAGAAGTTTGGAACCAAGCAGACTCATTCTAGAGCTGGTTGCCCGGCCAAACTGAGCAATCGGGGGGGAGAAGTCCCTTGGTCATGGAGGTGACCAAGAACCTGATGGTCACTCTGACAGAGCCCCAGAATTCCTCTGTGGAGATGGGGAAACCTTCCAGAAGGACAACCATCTCTGCAGCACTCCACCAATCAGACCTTTATGGTAGAGTGGCTAGACGGAAGCCTCAGTAAAAGGCACATGACAGCCTGCTTGGGGTTTGCCAAAAGGCACCTAAAGACCCTCAGACCATCAGAAACAAGATTCTCTGGTCTGATGAAACCTAGATTCAACTCTTTGGCCTGAAGGCCAAGTGTCATGTCTGGAGAAAACCTGGCACCATCCCTAGATCGAGGGAAAGATGAATGGAGCAAAGTATAGAGAGATCCTTGATGAACGCCCCAGTCTCAGGTCCTGAGCAGGTTAAGGTTCACCTTCCAACAGGACAATAATCCTAAGCACACAGCCAAGACAACGCAAGAGTGGCTTTGGGACAAGTCTCGCAATGTCCTTGTGGCCCAGCCAGAGTCCGGACTTGAACCCGAGCGAACATCTCTGGAGAGACCAGAAAATAGCTGTGCAGCGATGCTCACCATCCAACCTGACAGAGCTTAAGAGGATCTGCAGAGAAGAATGGGAGAAACCCAAATACAGGTGTGCCAAGCTTATAGCGTCATAAGGAGACTCAAGGCTGTAATCGCTGCCAAAGGTGCTTCAACAAAGTACTGAGTAAAGGGTCTGAACACTTATGTAAATGTAATATTTTTGTTTTTTTATCTTTAATAAATTAGCAAACATTTCAATGTAGATTGATGAGGGGAATTTTAGAATAAGGCTGTAATGTAACAAAATGTGGAAAAAGTCAAGGGGTCTGAATACTTTCCGAAGGCACTTTTTTTATTTAAATATGACTTTTCGTGACTCTAGATCCTGTTCCCGCCATTAGTTCTTTCATATGCAGTAGAAAACCCCTTATGCAACGGATCTTATACCACCTATTCTATGGTCTTCCAGGTTTTCCCATATCTGGCTTCCAGGTTGATGCTTTGGACCAGGTTGTCCTGAACCTGCAAGATGATGTACGCACTTGGCAACCTGGGAACCAGGTTGTGGTTGCCAGTACTGACTACTCCATGCATCAGGCAGAGGAGTTCACCCTCCTCCCATGCCCGAGCTGCACCAGCAGACAGGTCAGAGTTCAAGGTGAGCGAAAACGAAAGGGGTGTTTGTACATTCATGGGCGCTTTCATGAATGCTCATATTGAGTATTACTGCTGTGATTTATAATTTTTTTAGATGTAGGATCTTAATTTGAGCCGGTTTGCTACAGCAGGAAAATAATCCTGCAGCAACAGGAAATGTGAATTATTATGTGGACGTTTTTCTAGTAGTTGATAAAAATTTTCGTAAGGGAAAGTCAAGTCTGGAAATTACAAACTTCAGCCTTTTTAAACCTCAACTACGCTACAAGTTCAAAATGTCCTGTATTGCAGGAAAGTTTTTCTGCAACACCGTGTGATCAAATTAAGAGCCAACATCTGTATGAATTATAAAAATAAGAATCATGATTTATTTCTATATTCTAATGATTGGTTTTTCATTTCACATCTTCTATATATGGCCCTTGGGAAAAGACGGGGACAGTACTTGTTTTTTTTCCATCAGGGGATGGTGCTGCTCAATTATATATTTCACTCCCTCCCTCCTTCCTTCCCCCTGTTTTCTGCTGTGTGTGTGAGGATACCAGTCCTGTTTATAAACTGTCCATGGTGTCACAAGCCCAGCGAGCAAAACTGGTTGCAATTACGCCATGGTCAGATTGTATATCGTAGAATTGAATTAGTGTTTTTAGCAAAAGCAACCAGAAAAAAATGTCCTCCTCAGGTTTTGTTACCAGAGAACCAGTTTCC
Source organism: Oncorhynchus tshawytscha (assembly GCF_018296145.1). Lineage (NCBI taxonomy): Eukaryota > Metazoa > Chordata > Actinopteri > Salmoniformes > Salmonidae > Oncorhynchus > Oncorhynchus tshawytscha. The sequence continues at coordinate 38,963,842 of NC_056440.1, read as the reverse complement.
AACATGTGTTTGTGTGTGTGTGTGTGTGTGTGTGTGTGTGTGTATGCACACAAATGAGGTTGGCACTGGCAGCAGTTGGCTGCTCATATTGGGAGTCAATAATGGCAAACCGACAGTCTCAACTCTTTATCTTAGAGTTTGTCTTCATGTTTAGAAGGAGAGGTGCAGAAGTTGTTCTGTTTGGGATTAAAGTCACTCTCCCGGCCCAATTAAATATGCAGACCTACTGTATCATGGCAATCATATATTTGGCTGACTTGTTAATATGAACACCGTAGACATATATTTAAGTGTTTACATACAGCAAATAATTGTTGCTTTTACTGATATGACACTGGTACATGCTATAAAAAAAGTATGTGTTTTCTTCACCCCCCGCCCCCCCAGGGAGGCCCCAGTTTGGCCATGTGGGGGAGATTGTGGACGGGGTGGACATGCGGGCAGAGGTAGCAATGCTCAGCAGGAACATACTCATCTATGGGGAGATGGAAAACGCCTGCTATGGAAACAACTGGTGCCAGTTCTTTGGCCACGACACGTACGGCGGACACATTAAGGTGTGTGTCTGAGTGCTTATGTACCTGTGTGTAACTGTGAGTACAGGGTCTGTGTTGAATCTTCGGCCTGCCTGCCCTGTGCATTTCAGCCGGAGTTTATCTGCTTATTTAATGCCATTCAGTCTGGTGTAATCATGTTGAAACTTCCCATATTGCTGTGGCAGAGGGTCATTGGAGCATATAGCAGGCACTGATGAGTGAGGCCATTCTGCATTCACACATGATCTGCCACAGCAGGGAGATGTTGATTCGGCACCAAATGGAATAAAACAGACTGAAACAGGGAGGGACTGTTTCAGTCTTTTTTCATTTCTGGTTGCAATTATAATTTTTTGGTTTTCCGTTGTATGCCCTAATGAACACAACCCACGCACCACTCAGAGAGAGCCCTGGAGAACAACTCGCCCTACTCTTAATGTTTTGTGTTTAGTATTGTACTCTTTATTTCATCCAACCCCCCCGGGCTGAACACTAACACAACTCAGACTGACGTATACACTTCCTGATTCATACACTCCTCCCTCACACACATTATCTTTGTCCGTGTTGCATAAGCAAAATATTTGCCCTGTATAATGTGTTACGTACATTCTTTTTTCTGATGAATACATACAGTTGAAGTCAGAGGTTTACAGAAGTTTACATATAGCCAAATACATTACAAATACAAATTCCTGACATTTAATCCTAGTAAAATTTCCCTGTCTTAGGTCAGTTAGGATCACCACTTTATTTTAAGAATTATTTATTTCAGCTTTTATTTCTTTCATCACATTCCCAGTGGGTCAGAAGTTTACATATACTCAATTAGTATTTGGTAGCATTACCTTTCAATTGTTTAACTTGGGTCAAATGTTTCAGGGAGCCTTCCACAAGCTTCCCACAATAAGTTGGGTGAATTTTGGCCCATTCTTCCTGACAGAGCTGGTGTAACTGAGTCAGGTTTGTAGGCCTCCTTGCTCGCACACGCTTTTTCAGTTCTGCCCAAAACATTTCTATAGGATGGAGGTCAGGGCTTTGTGATGGCCACTCCAATACCTTGACTTTGTTGTCCTTAAGCCATTTTGCCACAACTTTGAAAGTATGCTTGGGGTCATTGTCCATTTGGAAGACCCATTTGTGACCAAGCTTTAACTTCCTGACTGATGTCTTTAGATGTTGCTTCAAAATATCCACATAATTTTCCTTCCTCATGTTACCATCTATTTTGTGAAGTGCACCAGTCCTTACTGCAGCAAAGCACCCCCACAACATGATGCTGCCACCCTCCTGCTTGACGGTTGGGATGGTGTTCTTCAGCTTGCAAGCATCCCCCTTTTTCCTCCAAACATAACAATGGTCAATATGGCTAAACAGTTCTATTTTTGTTTTATCAGACCAGAGGACATTTCTCTAAAAGTACTATCTGTGTCCCCATGCACGGTTGCAAACCGTAGTCTGGCTTTTTAATGGTGGTTTTGGAGCAGTGGCTTCTTCCTTGCTGAGTGGCCTTTCAGGTTATGTCGATATAGGACTCGTTTTACTGTGGATATGGATACTTTTGTACCTGTTTCCTCCAGCATCTTCACAAGGTCCTTTGCTGTTGTTCCGGGATTGATTAGCACTTTTCGCACCAAAGTACGTTCATCTCTAGGAGACAGAACACGCCTTTCTGAGGTCTTGGCTGATTTCTTTTGATTTTCCCATGATATCAAGCAAAAAGGCACAGAGTTTGAAGGTAGGCATTGAAATACATCCACAGGTATTCCTCCAATTGACTCAAATGATGTCAATTAGCCTATCAGAAGCTTCTTAAAGCCATGACATAATTTTCTGGAATTTTCCAAGCTGTTTAAAGGCACAGTCAACTTAGTGTATGTAAACTTCTGACCCACTAGAATTGTGATACAGTGAGTTATAAGTGAAATAATCTGTCTGTAAACAATTGTTGGAAAAATTACTTGTGTCTTGCACAAAGTAGATGTCCTAACTGACTTTCCAAAACTATAGTTTGTTAACAATAAATTTGTGGAGTGGTTAAAAAAACAGTTTTAATGACTCCAAACTCAGTGTATGTAAACTTCCGACTTCAACTGTAATGACATGCATGTTTTTCCATTCTTCAACAGATGTCAATTGTAACTGTAAAATATAGCAATCAATAGATCAATACTATCATAATAGTACCAGTCAAAGGTTTGGACACACCTACTCATTCCAGTTTTTTTTTTAAAGTTTTTTTTTTTACTATTTTCTAAATTGAGGTAGTCACCTGGAATCCATTTCAATTAACAGGTGTGCCTTGTTAAATAGTAGAATTTCTTTCCTTAATGCAATTGTGTTGTGACATGGTAGGGGTGGTATATAGAAGATAGCCCTGTTTGGTAAAAGACCAAGTCCATATTATGGCGAGAACAGCTCTAATAAGTAAAGACAAACGACACTCCATAATTACTTTAAGACATGAAGGTCAGTCAATCCGGAACATTTCAAGAACTTTGAAAGTTTCTTCAAATGCAGTCGCAAAAACCATCAAGTGCTATGATGAAACTGGCTCTCTTGAGGACCGCCACAGAAATTGAAGAGCCAGAGTTACCTCTGCTGCAGAGGATAAGTTCATTAGAGTTACCACCCTCAGAAATTGCAGTCCAAATAAATGCTTCACAGAGTTCAAGTAACATACACATCTGAACATCAACTGTTCAGAGAAGACTGCGTGAATCAGGCCTTCATGGTCGAATTGCTGCAAAGAAAACACTACTAAAGGACACCAATAAAAAGAGACTTGCTTGGGCTAAGAAACACGAGCAATGGACAATTGACCAGTGATAATCTAAATGCCCAAATTTGTGAGATGTGAGATTTTTGGTTCCAACAGCCATGTCTTTGTGAGATGCTGAGTAGGTGAATGGATGATCTCTGGATATGTGGTTCCCACCGTGAAGCATGGAGGAGGAGGTGTGATGGTGTGGGGGTGCTTTGCTGGTGACACTGTCAGTGATTTATTTAGAATTCAAGGCACACTTAACCAGCATGGCTACCACAGCATTCTGCGGTCATACCCCTTCCCATCTGGTTTGCGCTTAGTGGGACTATCATTTGTTTTTCAACAGGACAATGACCCAAAACACACCTCCAGGCTTTTTATGGGCTATTTGACCAAGGAGAGTGATGGAGTGCTGCATCAGATGACCTGGCCTCCACAATCACCCGACCTCAACCCAATTGAGATGGTTTGGGATGAGTTGGACCGCAGAGTAAAGGAAAAGCAGCCAACAAGTGCTCAGCATGTGTGGAAACTCCTTCAAGACTGTTGGAAAAGCATTCCAGGTTAAGCTGTTTGAAGAATCTAAAATATTAAAATATACTTTTTTAGTTCCATATGTGGCATTTCATAGTTTTGATGTCTTCTATTATTCTACAATTTTGAAAATAGTATATATAAGAAAAACCCTTGAATTGGTAGGTGTGTCCAAACTTGTGTGTGTAAACATAATATGATACACAGAGAAATGTACTCTTCGCGCTCTCTCCTCTATCCCATTTCTCCTCAGATATTTGGGAATTTTACCTCGGTGCACCTGTCCCACGTGGAGTTGAGGAACATGGGGCAGCAGAAGAAGGGCCGCTACCCAGTCCACTTTCACCGCTGTGGGGACGTGGACCGACGAGGGGGCTACCGGGAACCAACCTACGTGGACGGCCTATCCATCCACCACTCCTTCTCCCGCTGCATTACCATCCACGCCACCAACGGCCTGCTGGTCAGTGTGTGTGCACGTACACTACTGTTCAAAAGTTTGGGGTCACTTAGAAATGTCCTTGTTTTTTAAATAAAAGCACTTTTTTGGGGGGTCAATTTTACAATGGCATCAAATTGATCAGAAATACAGTGTAGACATTGTTAATGTAATCATTTTAAAAAGGCTAATTGATCATTATAAAACCCTTTTGCAATTATGTTAGCACAGCTGAAAACTGTTGTGCTGATTAAAGAAGCAATACAACTGGCCTTCTTTGGACTAGTTGAGTATCTGGAGCATCAGCATTTGTGGGTTCGATTACACGCACAAAAAGGCCAGAAACAAATAACTGAAACTGGCTAATAAAAATAAAATATTATGATGGGCAAAAGAACACAGACGCTAAACAGAGGAACTCTGCCTAGAAGGTCAGCGTCCCGGAGTCGCCGCTTCACTGTTGACGTTGAGACTGGTGTTTTGCGGGTACTATTTAATGAAGAAGAAGCCCAGTTTTATTGCTTCTTTAATAAGCACAGCAGTTTTCAGCTGTGCTAACATAATCACAAAAAGGATTTCTAATGATCAATTAGCCTTTTAAAATGATAAAATTAGCTAACACAATGTGCCATTGGAACACGGGAGTGATGGTTGCTGATAATGGGCCTCTGTACGCCTATGTAGATATTCCATAAAAAATCTGCAGTTTCCAGCTACGATAGTCATTTACAACATTAACCATGTCTACACTGTATTTCTGATCAATTTGATGTTATTTTAATGGACAAAAAATGTGCTTTTCTTTTAAAAACAAGGGTTTTTCTAAGGGACCCCAAACTTTTGAACGGTAGTGTATTATAATAATACATAGGATTTTTATAGTGCTTTTCTAAAATCCGAAGACTGTGTGTGTGTTTTAGGGATGGGCACAGTTATTTGAATATCCGAACGGACGTTAGTATGCAATTACTTGGGGGAGTATTCATTGTTTTTAATAGCCTAGGCCTAGTTTTATGACTTTTTTTATGAGTGCACCCCATAAAGACACACCGGTAGCCTACACACGTTTCACATGTGAAGCTTGTTGTTATGTCGGTCAATCAAAATGGCGCTACATTGAGGCTCCATGTGTAACAAGTAAAGTGGGAGATTTCTAATCAATGCAGAGCTGAATTAAAATGACGGAATTAAATTGACTAAATGAGGAGTAGGCTACAATGGTCAACCAACAAGGTAGGCTGTTGTTTCATATGAAAGGAGTTGTTTTAGACAAGGACTGGTAGCGTAGCAAAATAGCCTCAATTCGCATTCCTACTTTAGCCAGCTAACTTAGCTGGCACAGCTCTCCCGCTGTGTCTCTGTCTCTCCCCCTCTGTGTGTGTCTCTCTGTCTCCGTCTCTCTGTCTGTCCCTCTGTCTCTCTCGGTCTCTCTCTCTTTATCTCTCTCTGTCTCTGTCTGTCTGTCTGTGTGTCTCTTCTCTCTTTCTGGCTTTCACTCCTCTCGTGTTTGTCTGTGCCACTCACATACACACACACACACACACACACACACACACACACACACACACACACACACACACACACTTTTTTTTCACATAGGATTTACAGAATCTTGCCTGTAAAACATTGTGGGCAATGTTTATATGACCCCCTTACAAGCAGGCCCATTTTACCACATTCTTTACCACATTCCTGCATATGCCTTTTATCCCTTCTGTGCACATGCCAGTGATGAGTGTTAGCAGTGATGTGCAGATGTGGTTGGTCTTCTATTTGAATTAATCCATTGAATTTAAACCTTCAAAAATGAATCTATTATTAATTAGTTTAGGCAGGTCCTAAGAAACACATTTTATTATATTTTCAAATGAACATAATAGCTTGTTTTGAGTTTAATTAGGTCTATGTCACAGGTCTGTGCAGCCTGCAGCATCCAAATGAAATCAATAGTTTGGTCTTGTCTGTTTTAATGAACAAAATAACAATGTTTCCTCCAATTTTTGGGGGGCACTGAGCAAATGTTAAGTCTTGTGAGTGGAAACTTGAACGGTGTGAGAATTTTGTGCAACTTCCGGGGAGCGTTTACAGTGGACACTGAGGCTGTACCCTTACAATTTTAGACAGTAGCCAATAGGATATTGTGGCTATTTGAGCATAATGGAGGCCTACCAACAATACCAATGGAGCCAATCCCAGAACATTTCCACATAGAGATAGCTTTTGATATCTATGATATAGCCTACATGTGGTGTTCAATGCAGGCCTACATTGGCCTACAAGGGCTTGATATTAATTGATAATGTTTTACTTGATCTGTAACACCATGGGCCAAATAGGTGACTGTAAATTGTATTGTGTTGTATGATGCATTAAACCACTTTATATAAAAAATTTAAAAGTAATTATTATTACCATACTGGGAATTAGACAATGGATAACTACCCCTCTGCATATTTGTTTATTTGCATAATTCAAGCCTGTCTCAAAATACAACACTACCCCTTTAAGTCTTTTTACCTTTTGGGCTGTTCGAAGACAGTTTGAAATGTCGCCTACATGTTTTGTGCTCTTGTAGGAAGCAGTAACTCCCAATTTGCTAACCTATATCTATCTATAACTGGGCAAATAACCCACTAACTAGCAAAGAATTTCGACAAATGTGCACACGCATTGCTCTGGTGAAAGACTGCTCATGCCGCCCCCCCCCCCAATAGAATTATACTTAATTCCACTCTGGCTCTGCCTACAACAAAATCACAGACTCCTTCTTGAAAAGTTAGATCTGCTTTGGTTTGTTGCATTGAAAAGGGGCTGATATAATGTTGATTCGATCATAGAAAAAACGTTAATATATATACAGTGGGGAGAACAAGTATTTGATACACTGCCGATTTGCAGGTTTTCCTACTTACAAAGCATGTAGAGGTCTGTAATTATAATAGGTACACTTCAACTGTGAGAGATGGAATCTAAAAAAAATCCAGAAAATCACATTGTATGATTTTTAAGTATTTTATTGCATGACATAAGTATTTGATACATCAGAAAAGCAGAACTTAATATTCAGTACAGAAACCTGTTGGAAATGTCAGAGATCATACGTTTCCTGTAGTTCTTGACCAGGTTTGCACACACTGCAGCAGGGATTTTGGCCCACTCCTCCATACAGACCTTCTCCAGATCCTTCAGGTTTCGGGGCTGTCGCTGGGCAATAAGGACTTTCAGCTCCCTCCAAAGATTTTCTATTGGGTTCAGGTCTGGAGACTGGCTAGGCCACTCCAGGACCTTGAGATGCTTCTTACGGAGCCACTCCTTAGTTGCCCTGGCTGTGTGTTTCGGGTCGTTGTCATGCTGAAAGACCCAGCCACGACCCATCTTCAATGCTCTTACTGAGGGAAGGAGGTTGTTGGCCAAGATCTCTCGATACATGGCCCCATCCTTCCTCCCCTCAATACAGTGCAGTTGTCCTGTCCCCTTTGCAGAAAAGCATCCCCAAAGAATGATGTTTCCACCTCCATGCTTCACGGTTGGGATGGTGTTCTTGGGGTTGTACTCATCCTTCTTCTTCCTCCAAACACGGCGAGCGAAGTGTAGACCAAAAAGCTCTATTTTTGTCTCATCAGACCACATGACCTTCTCCCATTCCTCCTCTGGATCATCCAGATGGATATTTGCAAACTTCAGACGGGCCTGGACATGCGCTGGCTTGAGCAGGGGGACCTTGCGTGCGCTGCAGGATTTTAATCCATGACGGCGTAGTGTGTTACTAATGGTTTTCTTTGAGACTGTGGTCCCAGATCTCTTCAGGTCATTGACCAGGTCCTGCCGTGTAGTTCTGGGCTGATCCCTCACCCCTCATATTCATTGATGCCCTATGAGGTGAGATCTTGTATGGAGCCCCACACCGAGGGTGATTGACCGTCATCTTGAACTTCTTCCATTTTCTAATATTTGCACCAACAGTTGACTTCTCACCAAGCTGCTTGCCTATTGTCCTGTAGCCCATCCCAGCCTTGTGCAGGTCTACAATTGTATCCCTGATGTCCTTATACAGCTCTCTAGTCTTGGCCATTGTGGAGAGGTTGGAGTCTGTTTGATTGAGTGTGTGGACAGGTGTCTTTTATACAGGTAACGAGTTCAAACAGGTGCAGTTAATACAGGTAATGAGTGGAGAACAAAGGCTTCTTAAAGAAAAACTAACAGGTCTGTGAGAGCCGGAATTCTTACTGGTTGGTAGGTGATCAAATACTTATGTCATGCAATAAAATGCAAATGAATTACTTAAAAATCATACAATGTGATTTTCTGGATTTTTGTTTTAGATTCCGTCTCTCACAGTTGAAGTGTACCTATGAGAAGAATTACAGACCTCTAAATGCTTTGTAAGTAGGAAAACCTGCAAAATCTGCAGTGTATCAAATACTTGTTCTCCCCACTGTGTATATATAGTACAAACTAATGGGGCGAACTCTAGCTTCTATCTCTTGCGTCTCTGCGCGCGACACGGCATTTCTTCTGCACGGCAGAAGAGTTGTGTAGCCGCGCACACAGCTTAGAGGGAACATTGGACAAGACACATACCCGATCACAGTCAACGCACATACTTTTGTATGTATAGTGTATGTGGACACCCCTTCAAATGAGTGGATTCAGCTATTTCGGCCACACCCTTTGCTGACAGGTGTATAAAATCAAGCACACAGCCATGCAATCACAGTAGACAAACATTGTCAGTAGAATGGCTTTACTAAAGACCTCAGTGACTTTCAACGTGGCACCGTCATAGGATGCCACCTTTCCAACAAGTCAGTTCATCAAATTTCTGCCTTGCTAGAGCTGCCCCGGTCAACTGTAAGTGCTGTTGTGGTGAATTGGAAACATCTAGGAGCAACAGGGATTCAGCTACGAAGTGGTAGGCCACACAAGCTCATTGAACGGGACCGCCGAAGCACATAGCGCATAAATATAGCCTGTACTTGATTGCAACACTCACTACCAAGTTCCAAACTGCAACGTCATCATAAAAACTGTTATTCGGGAGCTTCATGAAATGGGTATCCATGGCCGAGCAGCCTCACTCCAACTAGACAAAAGGAACACCTATGTGAGAGTGCTATTCATTGACTACAGCTCATCGTTCAACACCATAGTGCCCTCAAAGCTCATCACTAAGCTATGGACCCTGGGACTAAACACCTCCCCCTGCAACTGGATCCAGGACTTCCTGATGGGCCACCCCCAGGTGGTATGGGTAGGTAACATCCGCCACGCTTATCCTCAACACTGGGGCCCATCAAGGGTGTGTGCTCAGTCCCCTCCTGTACTCCCTGTTCACTCATGACTGCATGGCCAGGCACGACTCCAACACCATCATCAAGTTTGCCGATGACACAACAGTGGTAGGGCTGATTACCTTGAACGATGAGACAGCCTATAGGGAGGAGGTCAGAGACCTGACCGTGTGGTGCCAGGACAACAACCTCTCCCTCAATGTGATCAAGACAAAGGAGATGATTGTGGACCACAGGAAAAGAAGGACCGAGCACACCCCCATTGTCATCGACAGGGCTGCAGTGGAGCAGGTTGAGAGCTTCAAGTTCCAACAAACCATCATGGTCCAAACACACCAAGACAGTTGTGAAGAGGGCTGCTCCATTGAGAGCATCCTGCCTGACTGGTTGCCTCGCTGCCTGGTATGGCAACTGCTCGGCCTCCGACCGCAAGGCACTATAGAGGGTAGTGCGTACGGCCTAGTTCATCACTGGGGCCAAGCTTCCTGCCATCCAGGACCTCTATACCAGGCGGATTCAGAGGAAAGCCCTAAAAATGAGCAATGACTCCAGCCACCCTAGTCATAGACATAGGCTACCCAGACAATTTGCATTGCCCCCCCTCTTTTATGCTGCTGGTACTCTGTTTATTATCTATGCATAGTCACATTAACTCTACCTACATGTACATATTACCTCAACTAGCCGGTGCCCCCGCACATTGACTCTGTACCGGTACCCCCTGTATATAGCCTCGCCATTGTGATTTTACTGCTCTTCTTTAATAATTATTTGTTACTGTTTATTTTTTACTTAACACTTATTTATTTCATTAAAACTGCATTCTTGGTTAAGGGCTTGTAAGCTCTACACCTGTTGTATTCGGCGCATGTGACAAATACAAATTGATTTAATATAACAGAATATAATGCAAATAATATTTTTTCTACACTTGTGTCACGGGAATGTGTGGAACCGCTGTCATATCAACTGGCTCTAACCAGAATAGAAAGAGGAGTGGGAGTCCCTGGTGCACAACTGTGCAAGAGGACAAGTACATTAGTGTCTAGTTTGAGAAACGGACGCCTTACAAGTCCTCAACTGGCAGCTTCATTACATAGTACCTGCAAAACACCAGTCTTAACATCAACGGTGAAGAGACGACTTCGGGATGCTGGCCTTCTAGGCAGAGTTCCTCTGTCCAGTGTCTTGTGTTCTTTTGCCCGTCTTAATCTTTTCTTTTTATTGGCCAGTCTGAGATATGGCTTTTTCTTTGCAACTCTACCTAGAAGTCCAGCATCGCGGAGTTGCCTCTTCACTGTTGACGTTTAGACTGGTGTTTTGCGGGTACTATGTAATGTTGTTGTGTGGGAAAAATATTATTTGTATTTTATTATTTCATATTCTTAGCTTATTATAAAATATATGTGTGTTAATTGTGATCAGGGTAGTCAGTATGTCTGGTCTGTTCAATTAACAAACTAACTAGGCCTATTTAATTAATGTGCATGGTGCTGCCAGTAACATAATTAAGGTATGCCTTTCAATTATTTTATTGATCTCATAATGTTTCTTAGGACCTGCCTTTTGTAATGGTATATATTCAATGGATTGAATTAAAATAGATGTCGACCCACGTCTACTCTCACTTCTAAACTTGCCGGCATGTATATGGGAGATACAAAAGGCTCATCTCGACAAGGACATGGTAAAAATGGGACTGTAAGCCTCCTGAGTGCATCACAAAGCTTGCTGTGCCACTAGAGATCCTGGTTCGAGTCCAGGCTCTGTCACAGCCGCCCGCGACTGGGAGACCCATGGGGCGGTGCACAATTGGCCCAGCGTCGTCCGAGTTAGGGGACAGTTTGGCCGGTAGGGATGTTCTTGTCCCATCGTGCACTAGCGACCACTGTGGCGGGCCGGACGCAATGCATCCTGACACGGTCGCCAGGTGTGTGGTGTTTCCTCCAACACATTGGTGTGGCTGGCTTCCAGGTTAAGGGGCGTTGTGTCAACAAGCAGTGCGGCTTGGCTGAATTGTGTTTCGGAGGAAGCACGGCTCTCGACCTTCGCCTCTCCCGAGTACGTACGGGAGGTGCAGCGATGGGACAAGACTGTAACTACCAATTGGGACAAGACTGTAACTACCAATTGGATACCACGAAATTGGGGAGGAAATGTACATGTTTTAAATGAATTGGACTGTATGAATTGGGTTTTAAACATGAGCAGGTTTCTTTTTACTGGCATCGTACCAGTAAAGGGTATATGAAAGTAAAGGGTATATGAAAGTAAAGGGTATATGAAAGGGATAATAGACTGTCACACACCGGCTCCTGCAGTCCAGATATCTGAAAAAAATGTCATGAATTTATTTGAATAGCGAAAACAATTCAAATGCCCATCTTCTGTGTGTGTGTGTGTGTGTGTGTGTGTGCGTGCGTGACAGAACTTGAGGACCATGTGATGCTGGTCTTTAAACAAATTCATCTAAAATGTGTTGATGAACATTAAGCTCCAAGCTGATTTCATGCTCTGCTCCAGTAAGCGTTTCCTCTTTACTCCCGTCTCTGTGTAACCTTTCCCAAACATTTCCCAGGTGAAGGACACTGTAGGCTATGACACCCTGGGTCACTGTTTCTTCCTGGAGGACGGGATAGAGCATAGGAACACGTTCTTCCACAACCTGGGTTTGTTGACCCGACCGGGAACGCTCCTGCCCACCGATCGCAATGAGACCATGTGCACCAGCATCCGAGACAAAGTGTACAAGAACTACACCCCTTCACCGAGCATGGAGTGCAAGTAAGACACAGAAGAGACTTGTCTGGCCACGGATAGAGAGAGTGAACAAGTGACAGAGGGGAATAATAGAGGAACGGAAAGCAAGTGAAGAGGCAGACATTTGAAAAGATAATGGCTCAAAATGAAAGCGTTATAAAGTGGAGGTATACACAGAGTAGACTGACCAGGTGAACGTTATGAGTCCTTATGGATGTTACCTGTTAAATCCATTTCAACCAGTGTAGATGCATGGGAGGAGAGCCGTTAAATAAGTTTTTTTTAAGCCTTGAGACAATTGAGACATGGACTGTGTGTGTGCCATTCAGAGGATGAATGGGGCAAGACAAAATAAGTGCCTTTCGATGGGGTATGGTGCCAGGCACACTGGTTTTGAGTGTGTCAAGAACTGCAACACTGGTAGGTTTTTCACGCTCAACCGTGTTCTGTGTATATCAAGAATTAACCACCACCTAAAGGACATCCAGCCAACTTGACACAACTGTGGGAAGCATTTGAGTCAACATGGGCCAGCATCCCTGTGGAGCACTTTCGACACCTTGTAGAGTGAATTGAGGCTGTTCTGAAGGCAAAAGTGGGTGCAACTCAATATTCGGAAGGTGTTCCTAATGTTTTGTACACTCGTATGTGTGAGTGAGTGTGCGTGCGTAATGAGTTAGATGAAGTGTATGTGCGGCTTTATTGGACAGGCCTACCGTGAGAGAAGACGGAGGGATCATGTCCTCTGTGTGAGACTGATAGGGCTGTAGTAGTCTTGTCCCTGCAATAAGAACCACCCCGCTGCATGGGATGTGTTTCTGGGGGAGGTTGAAAAGGAGGTCAGTTTGGGGAGCAGCAGGCGCTGTATTTGGAGGAGTGTGTATGCCCGCGTGTGAGTTGGCAGACCTGTCCCCGTACAGGATTTATGTGGGAGAGGTGGATTATTCCATGGATAACAGGAGTCAGGGTTCTGTTTCTGCTTCATATTAAATGCATATATCCTGATACTAACAATCACTCACGCCTGGAGACATCTTCTTTAATGCCCCTCCTCCTCCCTGTGTGTGTGTGTCTTGGTGTGCTTGCGTTTGTTCTAGGGCAGTGTCTACGTTTTGGATCGCCAACCCCAATAATAACCTCATAAGCAACGCTGCTGCTGGCTCCCAGGTAAGACTATAATGATGTACGCCAACCCACCAAAGCAACCACTGTTTAATGAATGAATAGCAATTTGCAGGGGACTGATGATGTTTATCTGGTACGGTTGTATTGCTCCCCTCATCTCAGACATCAGTCATTAAAATTTTGATCTAATGGATGATCAGTCCTTGTATCCGTAGCTCCGTCTATGAATTCTAGCGGTTATGTATCTCTAGCCATCGCTCAGCCGTTTATGGCATTTCGTTTTTTTATTTGATTTTTTATTACGAACTGCAGCTTTACGGTTTAGCAACTCATTCGGATAAAAAACTGTGGCTTACCGGTTCATCTCATGTGATCTGGGGAGATATTGTCTTCCTACTCTTACATCAACAGCAATAAATGATGACTTGAACTGGGGGGGTAAAGTTGAACATCGTTACCCTACTGCTCAAGTTCAGGCACAATTGTGTCAATGTGTAAGCTCAGTACTCAATGACAGTCTTAGTGCTCAAGGATCATTCTTTTTTCTTCACCTCATTGTCAAAGCCACATTATTGTCCCCCACAATGAAATTCAAATGAAATGTTATTTGTCACGTGCCGAATACAACAGTCAGATTATATGCAACGCAGGACACGCTAGATAATATCTAGTAATATCATCAACCATGTGTACTTAACTAGTGATTATGATTGATTGTTTTTTTATAAGATAAGTTTAATGCTAGCTAGCAACTTACCTTGGCTTACGGCATTCGCGTAACAGGCAGTGCAACGAGAGAGAGAGGCAAGTCATTAATTGCGTTGGACTAGTTAACTGTAAGGTTGCAAGATTGGATCCCCCGAGCTGACAAGGTGAAAATCTGTCGTTCTGCCCCTGAAGGAGGCAGTTAACCCACCGTTCCTAGGCCGTCATTGAAAATAAGAATGTGTTCTTAACTGACTTGCCTTTTTAAATAAAGGTCTAAAAAAAATTAATGGCAAATCGGCGCCCAAAAATACCGATTTCCGATTGTTATGAAAACTTGAAATCGGCCCTAATTAATCGGCCATTCCGATTAATCGGTCGACCTCTACTCTGTTAGTGCCTTGCGGTCGGAGGCCGAGCAGTTGCCATACCAGGCATGGATGCAACCAATCAGGATGCTCTCGATGGTGCAGCTGTAGTACCTTTTGAGGATCTGAGGACCCATGCCAAATCTTTTCAGTCTCCTGAAGGGGAATAGGTTTTGTCGTGCCCTCTTCACGACTGTCTTGGTGTGCTTGGACCGTATTAGTTTGTTGGTGATGTGGACACCAAGGAACTTGAAGCTCTCAACCTGCTCCAGGAGTCACATGTGATATCTTAGACTCCAATTGAAGAGTCACGTGATATCTCAGACACCATTGGCCCGATTTTGACACAACTTGGGTGAATGATGCATCTTGCCAAAGACATCTGACATTTACAAAATTACACTGATTGGCTGAAGGAGGGGGGCGCTGCGTCATTCGTAGGGGACGACATGTTTACTGTTGCCTTGTTTTGTCCTTCTCCTTTTTCTCCCTTCTCTGCCACCCCTCCCTCATGTCATCCTAAAGGATGCTGGGATATGGTATGTGTTCCACAGCTCTTCCACAGGGGACTCTCATGGGCTGGTTCCAGAGACCCGGGCAGAGCTGACCCCTCTGGGGATCTTCTACAACAACCGGGTACACTCCAACTTTAAGGTACCACTCACTGGCAGCACTGTGTGAAAGACAAACACTGGTAAAAGCATGGTGCTAGCAGCGCCAAGGTCTTGGTGTTCAATTCCTGCAGGGATCACATATACAGTTGAAGTCGGAAGTTTACATACCCCTTTACCAAATACATTTAAACTCAGTTTTTCACAATTCCTGACATTTAATCCTAGTAAAAATTCCCTGTTTTAGGTCAAACCGTAGTCTGGCTTTTTTATGGCGGTTTTGGAGCAATGCCTTCTGCCTTGCTGAGCTGCCTTTTCAGGTTATGTCGTAATAGGACTCGTTTTACTGTGGATATAAATACTTTCGTACTTGTTTCCTCCAGCATTTTCACAAGGTCCTTTGCTGTTGTTCTGGGATTGATTTGCACGTTTTGCACCAAAGTACGTTCATCTCTAGGAGACAGAACTCCTTCCTGAGTGGTATGACGGCTGCGTGGTCCCATGGTGTTTATACTTGCGTACTATTGTTTGTACATATGAACGTGGTACCTTCAGGCATTTGGAAATTGCTCCCAAGGATGAACCAGACTTGTGGAGGTCTACAATTTTATTTTCTGTGGTCTTGACTGGTATCTTTTGATTTTCCCATGATGTCAACAAAGAGGCACTGAGTTTGAAGGTAGGCCTCGAAATACATCCAACTGGACACCTCTAATTGACTCAAATGATGTCAATTAGCCTATCAGAAGCTTCTAAAGCCATGACATTTTCTGGAATTTTCCAAGCTGTTTAAAAGGCACAGTCAACTTAGTGTATGTAAACTTCTGACCCACTGGAATGGTGATACACTGAAATAATCTGTCTGTAAACAATTGTTGGTAAAATTACTTGTGTCATGCACAAAGTAGGTGTCTTAACCGACTTGCCAAAACTATAGTTTGTTAACAAGAAAATGTGTGGAGTTGTTGAAAAGCGAGTTTTAATGACTCCAACCTAAGTGTATGTAAACTTCTGACTTCAACTGTACATACTAGTAAGAGCGCTTCCAATTGTCTGATTTCATACAGTTTTCCAGCTCTTACTCAAAGCCACAAAACTTACACGCTCACACACTTACCTCACTCGCCACATAAGTGTGCACACACAGACATGCACACACTAGCCTTTACAATAGGCCTCTGTTTCTCTGGCTCAATAAATTAGGTCAGGTGAACTGAGAGCCCTTTGTCCACTGACCAGAAGTGCCTGTCTCATAAGGAGTGTGCTTACAGTCTCAAGACTATGCTCCAATTATATACCCCTGGTAATGCTGTCTCGTTGCATTGCATTCACACTTGAACTGCATATACAAACACCCTTAAAACCCAGACATATGACAATTCACAGAGCTGCTACTGTTATACTCACGTGTAAAACTGACTCTATTGGGGGGGGGGGTTCTGTTTGGCTGACAAACAAATGCATTGTGCGTTTAAGTCCGTACTTGTGACAGTGGTTCCCATACCGGTTTGTGTTACCCAGGCTGGGCTCTTCATTGATAAAGGTGTAAAGACCACCAACGCAAGTGCTGCAGACCCCCGGGAGTACCTATGTCTGGACAACAATGCCAGGTAAGCACAGGTTAAACTACATCATATTTAGAACACACAGCTGAGCAAATTTTACAAAATGGACGAGCTGGTCATGTGTTCTCTGTGCTGGCTACACGGACTCGAATTTTGACATGAAAGGATAAACAATTTGGCGTGGTGGAGAGACCATGAAATTCCGCTGGCGCAAAGAGAGAAAATGCACGCATGCGGAATTACACTTATTTGACATAGTGATATATTAGAGACCTGTTTATTTGTTCAAATATGAAACTATGCCCTGGTATTACAAGAGACCGGCGCTCCAGGGCTCGAAAGTGCGACAAAATATACTGAACAAAGGTATAAACGCAACATGTAAAGTGTTGGTCCCATGTTTCATGAGCTGAAATAAAAGATCCCAGAAATGTTATACAAAAATTATATTTTGTGCAAAAATGTGTTTACATCCCTGTTAGTGAGCATTTCTCCTTTGCCAAGATAATCCACCCACTTGACAGGTGTGGCACATCAAGAAGCTGATTTAACTTCTTGGCGCACCCATCCCGTTAGCGGGATCATTTTCGTCAACATCCTCTGAATTGCAGAGCGCCAAATTCAAATTAAATTACTCAAATATTTAATTTTCATGAAATCACAAGTGCAATATAGTAAAACACAGTTTAGCTTGTTGTTAATCCACCTGGCGTGTCAGATTTAAAAAATAAAAAAAAGCTTTTTGGCGAAAGCTATCCAAGCGTTTATGTTAGGACATCTCTCTCAGCAGACAAAACATTATAAACAGCTAGCAGCAAGTAGATTGGTCACGAAAGTCAGAAAGCAATAAAATGATCGCTTACCTTTGATGAGCTTCGGATGTTTGCACTCATGAGACTCCCAGTTACACAATAAATGTTCCTTTTGTTCCATAAAGATTATTTTTAAATTAAAAAACCTCCATTTGGTTGGCGCGTTATGTTCAGAAATCCACAGGCTCGAGCGGTCACGACGGGGCAGACGAAAATTCCAAATAGTATCCGTAAAGTTCGTAGAAACATGTCAAACGTTTTTATAAACAATCCTCAGGTTGTTTTTACAATAAATAATCGATAATATTTCAACCGGACCGTAGCTTTTCAATAGGAGTGAGAGAGAAAATGTCTGCTCCAAGCTGCTAACGCATGCAAAACTCTGCTGGCACCCAGCCATCCAATGACGCGATGTGATCTTTCTCGCTCCTTTTTCAGAATAAAAGCCTGAAACTATGTCTAAAGACTGTTCACACCATGTGGAAGCCATAGGAAAAGGAATCTGGTTGATATCCCTTTAAATGAAGGGAAGGCATGCAATGGAACAGAGAGGTTTCAGGAAAAACAGCACTTCCTGCGGTTGTGGGCAGTGCAGTTGCAGTACCAGGCGGTTATACAGCCCGACAGGATGCTCTCAATTGTGCATCTGTAAAGGTTTGTGGGTTTTAGGGGCCAAGCCAAATTTCTACAGACTCCTGAGGTTGAAGAGGCACTTTTGCGCCTTTTTCACCACACTGTCTGTGTGGGTGGACCATTTCAGATCGTCAGTGATGTGTATGCTGAGGAACCTGAAGCGTTCCACCTTCTCCACTGTGTTCCTGTAGATGTGGATAGGGGCATGCTCCCTCTGCTGTTTCCTGAAGTCCACGATCAGCTCCTTTGTTTTGTTGACGTTGCGTTAGATGTTATTTTCCTGGCACCACACACCCAGGGCCCTCACCTCATCCCTGTAGCCTGTTTCATCATTGTTGGTAACCAGGCCTACTACTATTGTGTCATCTGCAAACTTGTGGCCACGAAGTCATGGGTGAACAGGGAGTACAGAAGGGCGCTGAGCATGCACCCTTGTGGGGCCCCTGTGTTGAGGATCAGATAAGTGGAGGTGTTGTTTCCTACCTTCACCACCTGGGGGTGGCCCGTCAGGAAGTCCAGGGCCCAGTTGCACAGTGCGTGGTTCAGACCCATGGCCCCAAGCTTAATGATGAGCTTGGCGGGTACTATGGTGTTGAATGCTGAGCTATAGTCAATTAACAGCATTCTTACATAGCTATTCCTCTTGTCCAGATTTTTGTATTTTTATTTAACCAGGTAGGCTAGTTGAGAACAAGTTCTCATTTGCAACTGTGACCTGGCCAAGATAAAGCATAGAAATTCGACACATACAACAACACAGAGTTACACATGGAATAAACAAAACATACAGTCAATAATACAGTAGAAAAAAGAAAACAAAAAGTCTATATACAGTGATTGCAAATGAGGTAAGATAAGGGAGTGAGGGCAATAAATAGGTCATGGTGGCGAAGTAATTACAATATAGCAATTAAACACTGGAATGGTAGATGTGCAAGTAGAGATACTGGGGTGCAAAGGAGCAAGAAAAATAAATAAATACAGTATGGGGATGAGGTAGATAGATGGGCTGTTTAAAGATGGGCTATGTACAGGTGCAGTGATCTGTGAGCTGCTCTGACAGCTGGTGCTTAAAGCTAGTGAGGGAGATATGGGTCTCAAGCTTCAGTGATTTTTGCAGTTCGTTCCAGTCATTGGCAGCAGAGAACTGGAAGGAAAGGCGACCAAAGGAGGAATTGGCTTTGGGAGTGACCAGTGAGCTATACCTGCTGGAGCGCGTGCTACGAGTGGGTGCTGCTATGGTGACCAGTGAGCTGAGATAAGGCTGGGCTTATCTTAGAGACTTGTAGATAACCTGTAGCCAGTGGGTTTGGGGACGAGTATGAAGCGAGGGCCAACCAACGAGAGCGTACATGTCGCAGTGGTGGGTAGTAGCTTTGGTGACAAAACGGATGGCACTGTGATAGACTGCATCCAATTTGTTGAGTAGATTGTTGAAGGCTATTTTATAGATGACATATCCGAAGTCAAGGATCGGTAGGATGGTCAATTTTACGTGGGTGAGTTTGGCAGCATGAGTGAAGGATGCTTTGTTGCGATATAGGAAGCCAATTCTAGATTTAATTTTGGATTGGAGATGCTTAATGTGAGTCTGGAAGGAGAGTTTTCAGTCTAACCAGACACCTAGGTATTTGTCCACGTATTCTAAGTCAGAGCCGTCCATAGTGATGCGGGACAGGCGGGCAGGTGCAGGCAGTGATCGATTGAATAGCATGCATTTAGTTTTACTTGCATTCAACCACTCTCGGATATGTGGGACGGTAGCGTCCCACCTGGCCAACATCCAGTGAAAATGCAGAGCGCCAAATTCAAATAAATTACTATAAAAATTGAACTTTGATGAAATCACTCATTCAATATACCAAATTAAAGCTACACTTGTTGTGAATCCAGCCAACATGTCAGTTTTCAAAAATGCTTTATGGCGACAGCAAACGATGCAAAGAGAGAAAAGCATATTTCAACCCTGCAGGCGCGACACAATGCGCAGAAATAAAAATATAATTCATGCCTTACCTTTGACGAGCTTCTTCTTTTGGCACTCCAATATGTCCCAGAAACATCACAAATGGTCCTTTTGTTCAATTCATTCCGTCGATATAAATCCAAAATGTCCATTTATTTGATCCAGAAAAACACTGGTTGATGAAAATACAAGTTTTATGCATGGAACTTTAGATACACTTCTCCGTAATGCAACCGCTGTGTCAGATTTCAAAAGAGCTTTACGGAAAAAGCCAACCATGCAATAATCTGAGTACGGCGCTCAGAGAACAAATACAAATATCCGCCATGTTGGAGTCAGTTGTCAGAAATAACATTATACATATTTACTTAACTTTGATGATCATCATCAGAATGCACTCCCAGGAATCCCAGTTCCACAATAAATGTTTGATTTGTTCGATAATATCCATCATTTATGTCCACTTTTGTTAGCGCGTTTGGTAAACAAATCAAAACTCACGAAGCGCGTTCACTAGTTGCAGACAAAATGTCAAAAGGTTCTGTTACAGACCGTTGAAACTTGTCAAACGATGTATGGAATCAATCTTTAGGATGTTGTTAACATACATCTTCAATAATATTCCAACCGGAGAATTCCTTCAGAAAAGCAAAGGAACGGGAGATAACTCTCATGTGAAATGCATGTGACCAGCGTGCATTTCAGACCCCCTTCATAGTAGAAGCCTCAAACAAGTTTCTAAAGACGGTTGACATCTAGTGGAAGCCTTAGGAAGTGCAACATGACAAATATCCCACTGTAACTTCAATAGGGGCTGAGTTGAAAATCGACCAACCTCAGATTTCCCACTTCCTGGTTGAATTTTTTCTCAGGGTTTTGCCTGCCATATGAGTTCTGTTATACTCACAGACATCATTCAAACAATTTTAGAAACTTCAGAGTGTTTTCTATCCAAATATACTAATAATATGCATATCTTAGCTTCTAGGCCTAAGTAGCAGGCAGTTTACTCTGGGCACCTTATTCATCCAAGCTACTCAATACTGCCCCCAAGCCATATGCCATCATCATGATTCTTTGTTTAGCAAAATCTTCTGTATATAAAATTCTAATGATGACGTTAGCTTGTCTACAAATGGTCTGAGGCATTCGTTAGATGAATTAGTCTTTTTTTTGTTAAGATGGTTTTGGGAAACCGTTCAGAGATTTCCGAAGGTTCTTACAATGATCTTAGCCTTAAGATGCTTTTGGGAAACCAGCCCTGTACTGTACTTGGATAGTCTGTACTTGTCTGTACTGTACTTGGATAGTCTGTACGGTACTTGTACTGTAGCCTGGAGGGTCTGGCAGGTTTTTGTTTACAGAGAAAACAAGGCTCCACAGATAGTTTATACTCTGCAGCAGTTTATCCAAATACAAGCCTCGGATTCAACAGATGGAAAATAGCTTAGGCCCTCCTCCAAGACCACTGCCTACGCTGTGTGTGTGTGTGTGTGTGTGTGTGTGTGTGTGTGTGTGTGTGTGTGTGTGTGTGTGTCTAGGTGAGTTTGTGTGTGTCGTGTTTGTCTGTGGCTATTTGAAAGAGTGCTGCGTGTCGGAGAGAGATTAAAAGTATGTGTGTTTCTATACTCATATTACATATGGGTCCATTTCAGGTTCCGTCCACATGAGAATGCAGACCCAAACCGGCCGCGGGTGGCTGCTCTCATCGACACACTCATCGCCTTCAAGAACAATGACCTCGGAGCCTGGATACGTGGCGGTGACATCACCATTCAGAACTCTGGGTGAGTGCTGGGATGTCAACACATTGAGCCCATGATGAATGCACTTACATTCATCATTGTTCATCAATGTCCTGTGCAGAAGTCATATCATGGGTTGTCTCTTAGGTTTGCTGTATGATTGGCACAGAGTTAAGTGTATCAAATGTTACCCAGGAGTTACCGTAGCAACTTGCATTACAATCAGAGGTTAGCATGCTATGCTAACATGTAAACAAGCAGCCAACTGTGTGTAACCTATCATTGGGCTATGTGTAGCCTATTAGCATGTTGCTAATAGTTCATTTGGTTCCTATTTCTCAGTCCACAAGGCTGTAGATGACAGTGAACCAGTGTCTCCTCCATTGCTGGGTTTTCCCCATAATTACTGATGCATTTATTCTCTCTGGTTATAGATTTGCAGACAATGGGGTGGGACTCTCCTTTGCGAGGTATGTACTAAGGCTCCTGTGTATGTTTCTACATCTGTGCATACCCCCCCCACACACACACACACATTTGCTCAAAAACATATCCCCTGCCTGTTGTCTTCCGTTAGTGACGGTAGCTACCCTAAGGATGAGGGCTCCAGTCAGGAGGTGACCCAGTCTCTGTTTGTGGGAGAAAGCCACAACCGCGGCTCCAACGGAGGCCAGAACAAGTACTGGGGCCAGGGAGGAGCAGATGGCAAGATGAGGACACTGCCCAGGAACAGGTGTGTGTGTAATAAAAAACATAGTGTTCGAAAGGGGGTGAACAAGTGTGTTGCTCTTGGAAGGGAAGTACTACTTCCTGTAATAGGATGAATGGTTTTGCTGTGTCACTTCCTGTGTTTCCTGTTAAACAATTTACTAGATCCGTGTAGTAAGCCTTATATGACAGAGACTAAAAGGGGGGGAATCCTGTGTTGGAAATAGAGGTTGACCGATTAATCGGCATAGCCGTTTAATTAGGGCCGATTTCAAGTTTTTCATAACAATCGGTAGTCTGCATTTTTGGATGCCGATTATAGAGAGAAATATTTGACGCGTCATAATAACTACAACCTAAAACTTCTTAACTGGGAATATTGAAGACTCATGTTAAAAGGAACCACCAGCTTTCATATGTTCTCATGTTCTGAGCAAGGAACTTAAACGTTAGCTTTTTTACGTGGCACATATTGCACTTTTACTTTCTTCTCCAACACTGTGTTTTTGCGTTATTTAAACCAAACTGAACATGTTTCATTATTTATTTGAGACTAAGTAGATAAAATAAGTGTTCATTCAGTATTGTTGTAATTGTCATTATTTTATGTAAATAAATTAATCGGACGATTAATCGGCATCGGCTTTTTTTGGTCCTCCAATAATCTGTATCGGCGTTGAAAAATCATAATTGGTCGACCTCTACTTAGAAATCAATCGCCAATAAAAGTCTGAGAAAATGTAAGTCAGTCACGGATGACAGTTGCGCAGGAGCACTCAGATCAGGGACATGGAGCACGCTGTCAGCCACCCAACCACAGTTAGAGAGACGGGCCTCATGGTCGTGTTCATTAAAGGGGCAATACACAGTTGCTACATCAATTTTGGGACTTGAATAATATACAGTGCTTCCAGAAAGTATTCATGCCCCTTGACTTATTCCACATTTTGTTGTGTTACAGCCTGAAATCAAAATGGATTAAAAAAAGTTTCCCCCATCTAAAAAAATGTCTTCCCCACGCAATACCCCATAATGACAATGTGAAAACATATACAGTGGGGCAAAAAAAATATTTAGTCAGCCATCAATTGTGCAGGTTCTCCCACTTAAAAAGATGAGAGAGGCCTGTAATTTTCATCATAGGTACACTTCAACTATGACAGACAAAATGAGGGAAAAAAATCCAGAAAATCACATTGTAGGATTTTTAATGAATTTATTTGCAAATTATGGTGGAAAATAAGTATTTGGTCAACTACAAACAAGCGCGATTTCTGGCTCTCACAGACCTGTAACTTCTTCTTTAAGAGGCTCCTCTGTCCTCCACTCGTTACCTGTATTAATGGCACCTGTTTGAACTTGTTGTCAGTAAAAAATACACCTGTCCACAACCTCAAACAGTCACACTCCAAACTCCACTATGGCTGAGACCAAAGAGCTGTCAAAGGACACCAGAAACAAAATTGTAGACCCGCACCAGGCTGGGAAGACTGAATCTGCAATAGGTAAGCAGCTTGATTTGAAGAAATCAACTGTGGGAGCAATTATTAGGAAATGGAAGACATACAAGACCACTGATAATCTCCCTCGATCTGGGGCTCCACGCAAGATCTCACCGCGTGGAGTCAAAATGATCACAAGAACGGTGAGCAAAAATCCCAGAACCACACGGGGGGACCTAGTGAATGACCTGCAGAGAGCTGGGACCAAAGTAACAAAGCCTACCTACCATCAGTAACACACTACGCCGCCAGGGACTCAAATCCTGCAGTGCCAGACGTGTCCCCCTGCTTAAGCCAGTACATGTCCAGGCCCATCTGAAGTTTGCTAGAGAGTATTTGGATGATCCAGAAGAAGATTGGGAGAATGTCATATGGTCAGATGAAACCAAAATAGAACTTTTTGGTAAAAACTCAACTCGTCGTGTTTGGAGGACAAAGAATGCTGAGTTGCATCCAAAGAACACCATACCTACTGTGAATCATGGGGGTGGAAACATCATGCTTTGGTGCTGTTTTTCTGCCAAGGGACCAGGACGACTGATCCGTGTAAAGGAAAGAATGAATGGGGCCATGTATCGTGAGATTTTGAGTGAAAACCTCCTTCCATCAGCAAGGGCATTGAAGATGAAACGTGGCTGGGTCTTTCAGCATGACAATGATCCCAAACACACCGCCCGGGCAACGAAGGAGTGTCTTCGTAAGAAGCATTTCAAGGTCCTGGAGTGGCCTAGCCAGTCTCCAGATCTCAACCCCATAGAAAATCTTTGGAGGGAGTTGAAAGTCCGTGTTGTCCAGCAACAGCCCCAAAACATCACTGCTCTAGAGGAGATCTGCATGGAGGAATGGGCCAAAATACCAGCAACAGTGTGTGAAAACCTTGTGAAGATTTACAGAAAACATTTGACCTCTGTCATTGCCAACAAAGGGTATATAACAAAGTATTGAGATAAACTTTTGTTATTGACCAAATACTTATTTTCCACCATAATTTGCAAATAAATTCATTAAAAATCCGACAATGTGATTTTCTGGATTTGTTTTCTCATTTTGTCTGTCATAGTTGAAGTGTACCTAATGATGAAAATTACAGGCCTCTCTCATCTTTTTAAGTGGGAGAACTTGCACAATTGGTGGCTGACTAAATACTTTTTTGCCCCACTGTAAACAGTTGAAGTCGGAAGTTTACATACACTTAGGTTGGAGTCATTTAAACTCATTTTTCAACCACACCACAAATTGATAACAAACTATAGTTTTGGCATGTTGGATAGGACATCTACTTTGTGCATGACACAAGTAATTTTTACAACACTTATAATTCACTGTATCACAATTCCAGTGAGTCAGAAGTTTACATACACTAAGTTGACTGTGCCTTTAAACAGCTTGGAAAATTCCAGAAAATTATGACTTTATAAACTTCTGATAGGCTAATTGCCATCATTTGACTCAATTGGAGGAGTACCTGTGGATGTATTTCAAGGCCTACCTTCAAACTCAGTGCCTCATTGCTTGACATCAGGGGAAAATCAAAAGAAATCAGCCAAGACCTCAGAAATAAATTGTCTGGTTCATACTTGGGCGCAATTTCCCCAAAAAAGTGGGAGGCTTGCAAGCCGAAGAACACCATCCCAATTGTGAGGCACGGGGGTGGCAGCATCATGTTGTGGGGGTGCTTTGCTGCAGGAGGGACTGGTGCACTTCACAAAATAGATGGCATCATGATGGAGGGAATATTTTGTGGATATATTGAAGCAACATCTCAAGACATCAGTCAGGATGTTAAAGCTTGGTTGCAAATGGGTCTTCCAAATGGACAATGGCCCCAAGCATACTTTCAAAGTTGTGGCAAAATGGCTTAAGGACAACAAAGTCAAGGTATTGGAGTGGCCATCACAACGCCCTGACCTCAATCCTTTAGAAAATTTGTGGGCAGAACTGAAAAAGCGTGTGCGAGCAAGGAGGCCAACAAACCTGACTCAGTTACACCAGCTCTGTCAGGAGGAATGGGCCAAAATTCACCCAACTTATTGTGGGAAGCTTATGGAAGGCTACCTGAAACATTTGACCCAAGTTAAACAATGTAAAGGCAATGCTACCAAATACTAATAGTGTATGTAAACTTCTGAACAACTGGGAATGTGATGAAAGAAATAAAAGCTGAAATAAATCCTTCTCTCTACTATTATTCTGACATTTCACATTCTTAAAATATAGTGGTGATCATAACTGACCTAAGACAGGGAATTTTTACTAGGATTAAATGTCAATTGGAATTGTGAACAATTGAGTTTAATTGTATTTGGCTAAGATTTATGTAATCTTCTGACTTCAACTGTGTATATATTTTTTCTTCTCAAATGCATTTAAAATGAATTGCAGAAATATCTAATTTACATATGTATTCACACCCCTGAGTCAATACTTTGTAGAAGCACATTTGGCAGTGATTACAGCTCTGAGTCTTTCCACACCTGGATTGTGCAACATTTACCCTTTTATTTTTTTAAAACTTTTTTTATTTTTTTTCAAAATTCTTCAAGCTCTGTCAAATTGGTTGTTGATCATAGCTGGACAACCATTTGCAGGTCTTGCCATAGATTTTCAATAAGATTTGTCGAAACTGTAACTCGGCCACTCATGAACATTCACTGTCTTCTTGGCAAGAAACTCCAGTGTAGATTTGGCCTTGTGTTTTAAGTTATTTTCCTGCTGAAAGGTGAAGTCATCTTCCAGTGTCTGGCGGAAAGCAAACAACCAGCTCCATTCTGTTTATTTTTATCTTGAAAAACTCCCCAGTCCTTAACCATTACAAGCATACCCATAACATGATGCAGCCACCACTCTGGAAATATGGAGAGTGATAATGTATTGGATTTGCCCCAAACATAATAATTTGTATTCAGGCCAAAAAGTGAATTGCTTTGCCACATGTTTGTGCATTATTACTTTAGTGCCTTGTTGCAAACAGGATGCATATTTTAGATTAGGCTTGCCATAACAAAGGGGTTGAATACTTATTGATTGAAGACATTTCAGATTTTCATTTTTAGGTAAATTGTACAAGTAAAAAGAAAAAAAAAATCCACTGTGACATTGGAGGGTTTTACATGTAGGCCAGTGACAAAAATCTAAATTTAATACATTTTAAAATCACACTGTAACACAACAAATTGTGGGAAAAGTCAAGGGATGTGAATACTTTCTGAAGGCACTGTATACCCATTGATTCTTGAAGAATATAACTTATAAATGCCTCATGAGCTTATTAAAATTAAAGTAAAATTATATATTTTTAAAAACACTAGGCTCAAAACATGATTAAAACTGTAATTTGGATGGTCAGTCCTTGCTTCCACAGCTCTGTCTATGAATTTGAAAGTTTCCCCATCCCTCAGCTTTTTACCTAAACAAGGGTGGGTGGTTTCTTTGTTATGGTTTCAACTGCTGATTGCCACTTTAAGGCATGCAACGGGAAAAGGTATTCAAACATTTTGTAGTAAAAAATCAAACTACTTTTTCGCGAGTTGGTAGTAGGAGAGAGGCGCTTCAGAGAGAGAGGTCGTTTCACCGGCCGAGGGAGAGTCCGCTAATCCAAAAGCGATATAGTGAGGTTAATCCAAAGTAGATAGTTTCCAGAGGCAATAATCAGAGGCGGCATTGGGCACAGGAGACGAGAGGAAGAGTCAATAATAAGACGGCAATCTGAGGAAGGCTCCAGGCAGATGGCAATGATCACAACAGCACAGTCAGTCAGCTAATGTAGCATGCTAGTACTAAGCTAAGGTTGAAAAAACTTGTAGCCTACTATACAGAAAGCAGGACAAAAAGTTGACCAAACTAATTGGAGGATGAAAAACAAACAGAACAGATGAGTTACTAACCAATTAGAACATGCAGGAAGGATTTTCCACTTTCCTTTTGAGCCAGAGGCAAGCCTGCTGGTGCAGGAGAAGCCAGAGCTGCCTTGACTGGAGCAGCCGAGCAGGATCATGCGGGTCTCCACGTGTGGGGAATCTGATTGGTTGTTTACATCACACCTCCTCGTGATTAGAGGATTGTAGCTCACCAATGCCAACACTTGGTCTGCATGGCTAGTGGCTAACATTAGCCTGTTTGAGCTAGCTAACGCAGAGTATATTCTCCATATGACTTTGAGAAATAGTGCATTGTGAGTAGTTAAGAAGATATCTGAAGATAAGTTAGTAAATATTTTTTACAAAAATTTAAAAAACAACCATGTTTGTAGTTATAGGCAACCAGATTGTGACTGCAACAAATTTATTAAGTCTTTGACCACACTGTGTTGTTACTTTGTGAGTATAAACACATGCTTCCTGCCCTTAACCAAACTACAATTTTTAAATGAATTATAGAGCATTTATAAAGTGTGCATAAGCACTACGTAAATGCCTTTCAAATTATTTATACTACATGAAGGGTGATTTAAAAAAAAAAAAAAAAAAAAGAGGTCATAATATCTGGTGCCAAACCTGGCATGTCCCCTTTGCCACCCTTTATATAGCAGGACATTTCAAGGGTTTATTAAGGCTTAGAAGTTGTTGTTCATTTAAAGTGGTCGCTCTGGTCATGCTCGCCTGTGGCCACTACCTCCTCCGAAGGTCACAAAAACGTGGGAACAGCTAATTACAGCGTGCTCTAATTTCTCAGATGACGCCCTCGTTTTTGACGGCCCTGTTACTCCTCTCTGGGATTAATGGGCCTTTTTAGACACTTCCTGACCACCCTGTAACTGCTAGATGTTTGTGTTGTTGTCGCCACTGATGACATCACAGACAGGATTTTCCCAGAGAGGGACACAACAATGTTCTCACTTTGATCTCCTTTTGTCATCTAGTTAGACAACGAGCTGATAATCCTAGCAATAGGCCTAATGTTTCTCTCCAGTGTTTTCAATAGCTATACATGACGTGTAGGTTGTCAGCTGATTCATTCGGGAAGGTAATTTTGAAGTTCATGTGTGTTGTGTGACTCTCGCGCTTATTTTTCCAAGGACATTCCCGATCCGTGGCTTCCAGATCTACGATGGTCCTGTTCGGCTCACCCAGAGCACTTTCCGAAATTATGTCCTGACGACGGAGCGCTTCGCCAGCGCAGTGGGCTTCAACCTGAAGAACACCTGGCAGCTCACGCCCCGCAACAACCTGTCCAAGCTCAGCTTCCAGCCCAATGTGAGTAGCTAGCACACCACTCCACCTTTCATCCTAGAAGTGGGCACTCATTCACCACCCCTCGTGCATAGAAAAGCATTGGATTGGTGCAAGCAAGGTGGTGCCATATTGTTTATGCCATATTCCTTACACCAGTGAGTCCTTTTATATACGAGGGGGAGTGTATGAGTGCACACTTTGGGAGAAGGGCCATTGTTCTACCCCTTCTTTCAAATACTGACAGAATAATGATGTTATGAAATACACAGTACCAGTCAAAAGTTTGGAGACACCTACTCATTTCAGGGATTTTCTTTATTTTTACTGTTTTCTACATTGTAGAATAAAAGTGAAGACATCAAACTATGAAATAACACATATGGAATCATGTAGTAACCAAAAACTTGTTAAGCAAATCTAAATACACTGCTCAAAAAAATAAAGGGAACACTTAAACAACACAATGTAAATCCAAGTCAATCACACTTCTGTGAAATCAAACTGTCCACTTAGGAAGCAACACTGATTGACAATAAATTTCACATGCTGTTGTGCAAATGGAATAGACAACAGGTGGAAATTATAGGCAATTGTAAGACACCCCCAATAAAGGAGTGGTTCTGCAGGTGGTGACCACAGACCACTTCTCAGTTCCTATGCTTCCTGGCTGATGTTTTGGTCATTTTTGAATGCTGGCAGTGCTTTCACTCTAGTGGTAGCATGAGACGGAGTCTACAACCCACACAAGTGGCTCAGGTAGTGCAGCTCATCCAGGATGGCACATCAATGCGAGCTTTGGCAAGAAGGTTTGCTGTGTCTATCAGCGTAGTGTCCAGAGCATGAAGGCGCTACCAGGAGACAGGCCAGTACATCAGGAGACGTGGAGGAGGCCGTAGGAGGGCAACAACCCAGCAGCAGGACCGCTACCTCCACCTTTGTGCAAGGAGGAGCACTGCCAGAGCCCTGCAAAATGACCTCCAGCAGGCCACAAATGTGCATGTGTCTGCTCAAACGGTCAGAAACAGACCCCATGAGGGTGGTATGAGGGCCCGACGTCCACAGTTGGGGGTTGTGCTTACAGCCCAACACCGTGCAGGACGTTTGGCATTTGCCAGAGAACACCAAGATTGGCAAATTCGCCACTGGCGCCCTGTGCTCTTCACAGATGAAAGCAGGTTCACACTGAGCACATGTGACAGACGTGACAGTCTGGAGACGCCGTGGAGAACGTTCTGCTGCCTGCAACATCCTCCAGCATGACCAGTTTGGCGGTGGGTCAGTCATGGTGTGGGGTGGCATTTCTTTGGGGGGCCGCACAGCCCTCCATGTGCTCGCCAGAGGTAGCCTGACTGCATTAGGTACCGAGATGAGATCCTCAGACCCCTTGTGAGACCATATGCTGGTGCGGTTGGCCCTGGGTTCCTCCTAATGCAAGACAATGCTAGACCTCATGTTCCTGGAGTGTGTCAGCAGTTCCTGCGAGAGGAAGGCATTGATGCTATGGACTGGCCCGCCCGTTCCCCAGACCTGAATCCAATTGAGCACATCTGGGACATCATGTCTCGCTCCATCCACCAACGCCACGTTGCACCACAGGTTTGGGAGGAGATCCCTCAGGAGACCATCCGCCTCCTCATCAGGAGCATGCCCAAGCGTTGTAGGGAGGTCATACAGGCACGTGGAGACAACACACACTACTGAGCCTCATTTTGACTTGTTTTAATGACATTACATCAAAGTTGGATCAGCCTGTAGTATGGTTTTCCACTTTCAGTTTGAGTGTGACTCCAAATCCAGACCTCCATGGGTTGATAAATTTGATTTCCATTGATCATTTTTGTGTGATTTTGTTGTCAGCACATTCAGCTATGTAAAGAAAAAAGTATTTAATAAGAATATTTCATTCATTCAGATCTAGGATGTGTTATTTTAGTGTTCCCTTTTATTTTTTTGAGCAGTGTATACATTTGACATTCTCAAAGTAGCCACCTTTTGCCTTGATGACAGCTTTGCACACTCTTGGCATTCGCTCAACCAACATGAGGTAGTCATCTGGAATGCATTTCAATTAACAGGTGTGCCTTGTTAAAAGTTAATTTATTTCCTTAATGTTTTTGAGCCAATCAGTTGTGTTGTGACATGGTACGGGTGGTATACAGAAGATAGGCCTATTTGGTAAAAGACCAAGTCCATATTATGGCAAGAACAGCTCAAATAAGCAAAGAGAAACCACAGTCCATCATTATATTAAGACATGTTTAAGACTTTTTTGGTTACTACATGATTCCATGTGTTATTTCATAGTTTTAATGACTTCACTATTTTTACAGAAACTTTGAAAGTTTCTCCAAATGCAGTCACAAAAACCATCAAGCGCTATGATGAAACTGGTTCTCATGAGGACCGCCACAGGAAAGGAAGACCCAGAGTTACCTCTGTTGCAAATGATAAGTTAATTAGAGATAACTGCACCTCAGATTGGAGTTCAAGTAACAGACACATCTCAACATCAACTGTTGAAAGGAGACTGCGTGAATCAGACCTTCATGGTCGATTGGACATTAGACCAGTGGAAATCTGTTCGTTGGTCTGATGAATCCAAATTTGAGATTTTGGGCTCCAACCACCGTGTCTTCGTGAGATGCAGAGTAGGTGAACGGATGATCTTTGCATGTGTGGTTCCCACCGTGAAACATGGAGGAGGAGGTTTGATGGTGTGGGGGTGTTTTGCTGGTGACACTGTCAGTGATTTATTTAGAATTCAAGGCACACTTAACCAGCATGGCTACCACAGCATTCTGCAGCGCTACACCATCCCATCTGGTTTGCGCTTAGAGGGACTATCATTTGTTTGTCAACAGGACAATGACCCAAAAACACACCTCCAGGCTGTGTAAGAGCTATTTGACCAAGGAGAGTGATGGAGTGCTGCATCAGATGACCTGGCCTCCACAATCACCTGACATCAACCCAATTGAGATGGTTTGGGATGAGTTGGGCCGCAGAGTGAAGGAAAAGCAGACATTAAGTGCCCAGCATACAGTGGTTGCTCCACTAAAAGTTGTGTGATTATGCTGCGTTACTTGGAGGTCATTTGTGGTTTAGTACAGTAGCCTGCGTCACCACTTCATTGCTCCAGACCAGCGCAAGGGGGAGTTAGAGCACCTATTATGCTTTTGGGTCATACTGTGTCTCTAACTGACAATGAATGGGTGACATAAACCTAAATAGAAACAGATAATTGTGCACAACTTCAGTTTTACTTACTAAAACTGCTGTTTCGCTAAGGTTTTTATTTTATTTTGTTAGGATTATTTTGCCCCTACTATAATACTGTATTCCACTCCCGACCGGTCACGTTATACAGCGCCTGAGTTTTTTATTTTTTTATTTCACCTTTATTTAACCAGGTAGGCTAGTTGAGAACAAGTTCTCATTTGCAACTGCGACCTGGCCAAGATAAAGCATAGCAGTGTGAACAGACAACACAGAGTTACACATGGAATAAACAATTAACAAGTCAATAACACAGTAGAAAAAGAAAAGAGTCTATATACATTGTGTGCAAAAGGCATGAGGAGGTAGGCGAATAATTACAATTTTGCAGATTAACACTGGAGTGATAAATGATCAGATGGTCATGTACAGGTAGAGATATTGGTGTGCAAAAGAGCAGAAAAGTAAATAAATAAAAACAGTATGGGGATGAGGTAGGTAAAAATGGGTGGGCTATTTACCGATAGACTATGTACAGCTGCAGCGATCGGTTAGCTGCTCAGATAGCAGATGTTTGAAGTTGGTGAGGGAGATAAAAGTCTCCAACTTCAGCGATTTTTGCAATTCGTTCCAGTCACAGGCAGCAGAGAACTGGAATGAAAGGCGGCCAAATGAGGTGTTGGTGTTCCTGACTGACTGCGTGTATTGGTTCCTGACTTCCCTGAATAGTTGCATATCGCGGGGACTATTCGATGCTATTGCAGTCCGCCACAGGATGTTTTTGTGCTGGTCGAGGGCAGTCAGATCTGGAGTGAACCAAGGGCTATATCTGTTCTTAGTTCTGCATTTTTTGAACGGAGCATGCTTATCTAAAATGGTGAGGAAGTTACTTTTAAAGAATGACCAGGCATCCTCAACTGACGGGATGAGGTCAATGTCCTTCCAGGATACCCGGGCCAGGTCGATTAGAAAGGCCTGCTCACAGAAGTGTTTTAGGGAGCGTTTGACAGTGATGAGGGGTGGTCGTTTGACTGCGGCTCCGTAGCGGATACAGGCAATGAGGCAGTGATCGCTGAGATCCTGGTTGAAGACAGCGGAGGTGTATTTGGAGGGCCAGTTGGTCAGGATGATGTCTATGAGGGTGCCCTTGTTTACAGATTTAGGGTTGTACCTGGTGGGTTCCTTGATGATTTGTGTGAGATTGAGGGCATCTAGCTTAGATTGTAGGACTGCCGGGGTGTTAAGCATATCCCAGTTTAGGTCACCTAACAGAACAAATTCTGAAGCTAGATGGGGGGCGATCAATTCACAAATGGTGTCCAGGACACACCTGGGAGCTGAGGGGGGTCGGTAGCAGGCGGCAACAGTGAGAGACTTATTTCTGGAGAGAGTAATTTTCAAAATTAGTAGTTCAAACTGTTTGTTATGGACCTGGAAAGTATGACATTACTTTGCAGGCTACCTCCCCCTTTGGCAGTTCTATCTTGACGGAAAATGTTATAGTTGGGTATGGAAATCTCAGAATTTTTGGTGGCCTTCCTGAGCCAGGATTCAGACATGGCAAGGACATCAGGGTTAGCAGAGTGTGCTAAAGCAGTGAGTAAAACAAACTTAGGGAGGAGGCTTCTGATGTTGACATGCATGAAACCAAGGCTTTTTCGATCACAGAAGTCAACAAATGAGGGTGCCTGGGGACATGCAGGGCCTGGGTTTACCTCCACATCACCCGCGGAACAGAGGAGGAGTAGAATGAGGGTGCGGCTAAAGGCTATCAAAACTGGTCGCCTAGAGCATTGGGGACAGAGAATAAAAGGAGCAGATTTCTGGGCATGGTAGAATATATTCAGGGCATAATGCGCAGACAGGGGTATGGTGGGGTATGAGTGGCGCAACGGTCTAAGACACTGCATAGCAGTGCAAGCTGTGTTGCTACAGATGCCGGTTCAATACCTGTGCCGCCCTCGACTGAGAGACCCATGAGATGACTGTACTTTTTTAGTTTCTCTCCCTCTACAAACAGAAATAAATAAATCTAAATAACAAACTGGCTTTCTTTCCGAATTAGTAACAATGTCTCACCATGTTCAAGAATGTCCTTTTTCTTGCTCATATTACGTTATTTGAAAACAAAATCATCATCTCCAAAATATATATTTTTTAACAAAGTGATTTATTATTATTATTATTAATTTAGAATTCTATAAAAGCTTGTTGGATATTCTAACAGATATATTATTAACCCTGTTATTAGCAGGACAATATATTCAATCTGGACACTGACCCTCCAAAATGGAAGGAAGTAGAGAACGTTGTCCGACGAGCAAGAGCGGCCTCGGCTCCTGGGCCTAATGGAGTACCATACAAGCTCTACAAGAACGCCCCGGATGTTCTACGCTTTCTTTGGAGGCTCATGAGGATAGTGTAGAAAGAAGGAAATAATACCAAAGGCATGGCGAAGGGCTGGTGGTGTGCTAATCCCGAAAGAGAAGGATGCGACAGACATCAGTCAATTCCGAACAATCTCCCTTCTCAACGTCGAAGGGAAGATCTTTTTCAGTATAATAGCACAGAGGCTGTCCACTTACTTGTAAAGGAACAAGTAAATTGTTACATCTGTACAGAAAGCGGGCATTCCTGGTTTCTCTGGTTGCCTGGAACATACTAGTATGATTTGGCACCAGATACAAACATCTAAGAAGGACAAGAGAGACCTCTGTCATCTTCCTCGACCTGGCCAATGCCTTTGGCTCAGTTGCCCATGAACTCCTCTGGGAATCCTTCAACATTTTCCACGTACCAGAACCCAACACTACACTGGTAAAGGCCTATTTCCAAGACCTGCAATTGTGTTTCACAACACCTGACTTCACAACAACATGGCAGCGCTTGGAAGTAGGCATAATGGCAGGCTGTACAATTTCACCTCTGGCCTTCACTATGGCCATGGAAGACATCACCAGGGCATCGAGATGGGTGGTCGGCGGTGAGAGAACTAAGGAAGGGCTCCGTCTCCCACCTATCCGAGCATACATGGATGACATGACTACACTGACCACCACTGCAGCATGCACCAGGCGGCTACTTGCAAAACTGCAGGATAACATCAAGTGGGCCTGGATGAAAATCAAGCCAAGCAAATCTCGAAGCATCTCCATAGTCAAGGGACAGCTTAAAGATGTGAGGTTCTGCCTTGGAGATGACCCGATACCAACGGTGTCTGAGCAACCTGTCAAGAGCCTAGGTAGATGGTACAACGAAAGCCTCCGGGATAAAGATTAAGTGCAGCAAGTAAGGCAGGATATCGCCGACGGTCTTCAACAAGACCCTACTGCCTGGGAAGCTCAAGCTTTGGTGCCTACTGTTTGGACTTCTCCCCCGGGTAATGTGGCCACTCACCATCTATGAGGTCCCAATAACAACAGTGGAGAAGATGGAGCGAACCATTACCTCACCTGGAGGCACAATCAGGTCCTCGAGCCTGGCTGCAGCACTTGAGATCAAGAGGAGTGCAACCAATTCATTACCTCCAAAAACAAGCAATCCCGTCAAAACATCAACATTCATCCGGGAGGGACAGAAAAGGCCCAAGCATCCTCCTTCGAAGCCAGAAACTGGACACCTAGCCATGGGCCGGTACTGGAAGATGCTTGTCGATATTGGCCAGCAACTCATTTTTCCACCTGAGATTGCTTCTAACCAACCTTAGGCCAGACATGGTACTCTGGTCCCCTTCAAACGAAAGGCTGTGTACATCATAGAGCTCACAGTCCCATGGGAAAACTCTGTTGAAGAGGCCTACGAGCGTAAGAAACTGCGTTACACAGAGTTGGCAGCAGATGCAACTCAGCGTGGCTGGAATGCAAAAGTCTGGCCAGTTGAAGTGGGATGCAGAGGATTCGTGGCTTCTTCCACCATCAGGTTGCTGAAAGAACTTGGAATCCATGGACAGGCTCTGTGGCAGACCAGTTTCTCAAGCAGCTGAAAGAGGCAGCCAGTGGATCTGGATCAAACGGAAGGACCCTTGTTGGGCTATATCTTCATGAACCCCCACCCCCACCTGAGAACCCAATTCAGTTCCCTCCAACTTGAGGAGGGCATATGAGGTATGCGGTCGGCTGTAGGGCTGGCTCAGGGAAGAGGACGCCCCTGCCTTGCATAGTCCCGTGGGAAATCTTAATTGGGCATGGGACACAAGCTAAGGCTTGACACCCTTTAGCTGGCCACCTTTGATGAGGGTGTTTAGTGATTAAAGGCCGAAACACCCACTGATTCGAAGGCACACTACTGAGGATGTGTCCCAAAATTGACATCTTAACCCAGTCTAAGAAATAAACCTCCCATGCCACTCCCCTCAACATCACGGCAAATCTCATGTGAGTGCATACCATATATTGGCACAATGGACAGTTTTTAACATCTCGTCCCGTGTTTTATGATTCTATTGGTCATGGCTCCCGAGTGGCGCACCATGGGATTGCCTTGCAGTTCTCCAGCTGTATCCACTGAAAGCACACAAGGTTTGAGGCACGATGGCAGGGGGCACGGGATGGGCCGCAGACCCGCGCACAGAAGACCGACCTAGACCGACCTTTTTCTTGGATTAGAAACACCATAATATTAATCAAATGAATTAAGCAACATTTCTTAAAATCAGTCCCATATACTATGTTCTTACAAAAAAGGTTTTAAAATCTCTAGTACAGCTACTATTGAAGGCTATAGAATGCTTCTCAAAGATGCCATCTGGTGGTCAAACTAGCACTGACTAGCATTAATGCTACCAGTGGTTCACACTTATTACACATAACGTGCCATAGAATTCTGCTGCAACATTGCAAGCTGCACCGCAAGCTGCTGCAACTTTTAAGGGACGAACCACTGTATGTGGGAACTCCTTCAAGACTATTGGAAAAGCATTTCTCACTACTGATTGAGAGAATGCCAAGAGTGTGCAAATCTGTCATCAAGGCAAAGGGTGGCTACTTTGAAGATTCAAAAATATAAAATAAATGTTTAACAATTTTTTGCTTACTACATGAATCCATATGTGTTATTTCATAGTTTTGATGTCTTCACTATTATTCTAAAATGTAGAATATAGTCCAAATAAAGAAAAATCCTTGAATGATTAGGTGTGTCCAAACCTTTAACTGTTACTGTATGTCTGACAAAGGTCACCGACTGAAATATTAGTGTTTATAGAGTCTAGAATTTACATCTGCTTTTTTGAACTTTTTCATAATTCCCCTCTGAGGGTCCTTGTTAAGATTTAGTGGCACTTGTGCTTTCACTGACAGCTTTGTTTTTAGAGTGCAGGGATCAGACACTGTTTTCCTGCACATGCTCTCCTTCCGTCTGTTTCTTTTTTTCCCCTGTTGGTTTGGTCCCATCTGTTGGTAGAATCCCCTTTGCCCTGGAACACAGCAGAGCTCAGAGTTACGGGGTTGGCACTTACAGACACAGCGAGACACTGTCTGAAAGAGAGGGAGAGAAACACTGACTAAAAGAGAGAAAGACACAGTGACTGAAAGAGACTGTGAATGTGTGTGTGAGAGAGAGAGAGAGAGAGACTGACTGAGAGAGAGACTGACTGTGAGAGAGACTGTAAGAGAGAGACTGACTGTGAGAGAGAGACTGACTGTGAGAGAGAGACTGACTGTGAGAGAGAGACTGACTGTGTGAGAGCGACTGTGAGAGCAACTGTGAGAGGCAAAACGGCAAAAGAAGCACAACTGAAATTGATTTTTTTTAAATACAAAAATAGCACAGATGACAACTGGTTTGATGCAAATTGTGAAATTATAAGGAAAACACTTAGAACACTATCCAACCAAAAGCACAGAGACCCAAATAATGGTGAATTACACCTTAATTTATTGTGAGACTTTAAAACTCATAAAAGTACACTCAGAACCAAAAAAGCAAAGTACAACAGCAAGCAGCTGACACTATTTGAGGAGTCCATAAACACAAACAACTTCTGGCAAAATTGGAAAGAATGAAAGAAAAATCAAAACAAGAGGAATTAGCGATACAAAATGGTGACATATGGACAACCCATTATAAAACACTCTACAACACCGTTCAAATTGACACAAATGGAGAACGCCAAATTCATGAGAAGTTGAATGGATTAGAAAAAACTTTAAAGGACAATCAAAATCCATTGGACTCCCCAATTTCTGACCAGGAGCTCTATAAGAAACTTCAGGCCCTCAAATTTTAAAAAGCATGCTGACCTGATGGGATCCTAAATGAGATGCTCAAACTCACTAATGCAAAATTTCAATTGGCTATATTAAAATGTTATCCTGAGTTTAGGTTATTTCCCTGACATGTGGAATCAAGGACTCATAACCCCAATCTTTAAGAACGGAGACAAATTTGACTCTAACAATTACAGAGGCATTTGTGTAAACAATAACCTGGGGAAAGTTTTCTGTAGTATTATAAATGTAAGAGTTCTAAACTTCCTTAATAAGCACACTGGCTTGAGTGAAAGCCAAATTGGATTTATACCAAAATATCGCACGACTGATCATATTTACACCCTACTCACCCTGATAGATAAACATGTCCACCAAAATAATATGGGGCAGCAGCGTAGCCTAGTGGTTAG
Source organism: Oncorhynchus tshawytscha (assembly GCF_018296145.1). Lineage (NCBI taxonomy): Eukaryota > Metazoa > Chordata > Actinopteri > Salmoniformes > Salmonidae > Oncorhynchus > Oncorhynchus tshawytscha. The sequence continues at coordinate 38,924,769 of NC_056440.1, read as the reverse complement.
AGCGTTGGACTAGTAACCGAAAGGATGCAAGTTCGAATCCCCAAGCTGACAAGGTAGAAATCTGTTGTTCTGCCCCTGACCAAGGCAGTTAACCCTCTGTTCCTAGGCCGTCATTGAAAATAATATTTGTTCTGAACTGACTTGCCTAGTTAAATAAAGGTAAATTGAATACCAAAATAGACGCTTGCTTTATCGACTTCCAAAAGGCATTTGATTCTATTTGGCATACAGGACTGTTCTACAAAGTTATTGAAAGTGGTGTAGAGGGTAAGACATATGACATAATTAAATCAATGTATACTGGCAATACGTGCAGCGTTAACATTGGCAAGAAAATAACATAATTCTTTAACCAGGGGCGGGACCTTTGTCAGGGTTGTAATCTGAGCCCTGCACTCTTCAATATTTACATCAATGAATTGGCCACTATTCTAGAAAAATCCTCAGCCCCTGGTGTTAGTCTCCACAATTCAGAGGTTAAATTGCTGTTGCTGACAGGTGTATAAAACACTGGAATGGTAGATTTGCAGTGGAAGAATGCGCAAATGACCTATGCCTGCTGTCACCCACAGAACATGGCCCTACAGCAGAGCCTGGACCTGAGCAATACTGCCCAACCTGGGCCCTGGCAGTAAACCCCAAAAATACTAAAATAATGATTTTCCAGAGAAGATCCGGATCTCAGGGAATTAGACCAAAGTCCTCAATTGATACAAAATATATAGAGTACTGCACACACTACAATTACTTAGGTTTAAAAATAAGCTCAACTGGACACCTTAATGATGCAGTGAATGAACTGAGAGAGAAAGCACGCAGGGCATTCTACACCATTAAAAACCCAATTCAAATTGAAATACCTATTAAAATGTGGCTAAAACTATTTGAATGTGTCATTGAACCAATTGTACTTTATGCCAGTGAGGTGTGGGGTCCCACTTCCAAAACAAGATTTAACCAAATGGGACAAACACCCCATTGAAACCCTGCATTCTGTAAGAATTAGGCCAATATCCACTAATAATAAAAACTCAGAAAAGAGCAATTAAGTTTTGGAAACATCTAAAATACACTGACCCCTTCTCATATCCCCTCTCATGACCCCCTCTCATATCTCTGAAACTTGAAACACTTATCTCCCTCAGTAGCTTTAAGCACCAGCTGTCAGAGCAGCTCTCAGATTACTGCACCTGTACATAGCCCATCTATAATTTAGCCCAAACAACTACCCCCCCCCTACTGTATTTATTTATTTTGCTCCTTTGCATCCCATTATTTTTATCTCTACTTTGCACATTCTTCCACTGCAAATCTACCATTCCAGTGTTTTACTTGCTATATTGTATTTACTTCGCCACCATGGCCTTTTTTTGCCTTTTACCTCCCTTATCTCACCTCACTTGCTCACATTGTATATAGACTTACTTTTCTACTGTATTATTGACTGTATGTTTGTTTTACTCCATGTGTAACTCTGTGTTGTTGTATGTGTCGAACTGCTTTGCTTTATCTTGGCCAGGTCGCAATTGTAAATGAGAACTTGTTCTCAACTTGCCTACCTGGTTAAATAAAGGTAAAATAAAAATATATAAATATCATTACCAAGCCCTGCAATGCTAAGAGCTGAGAAAAAAAAAGAGTCCCCTTATCCAGCTGGTCCTGGGGCTGAGTTCACAAACCTGTTCTGATAACACACTGAAGTCTCAGAACCAGAACATCCAATCAATCAGAATAAAACAAATTTCTACAGTCAAAACAAAACTATATTGCTTATTGGGAAACACAAGCACAAAGCAAAATGAAGTGCTATCTGGCCCTAAATCGTCAGTACACCGTGACTAACTATTTGACCATGGTTACTAATCAAAACCTCAGAAAAACCTTGACAAAGTACAGGCTCAGTGAGCACAGCCTTTCCATTGAGAAGGGTAGACACAGGAAAACCTGGCTCCTTGTAGAGGAAAGGCTGTGCAACCGCTGCACCACAGCAGAACCTGAGACAGAGCTGCATTTCCTGACAAAATGTAAAAAATATAAAACAATTAGTGTAATTTCCCCAAATTTGAAACCCTTATTCATTATATACATTGTTACGTCATGCCAATAAAGGAAATTGAAATGACTGACTGTGTGTGAGAGACTGACTGACTGACTGTGTGTGAGAGACTGACTGACTGTGTGTGAGAGACTGACTGACTGACTGTGTGTGAGAGACTGACTGACTGACTGACTGTGAGAGAGAGACTGACTGACTGTGTGTGTGTGAGAGAGAGACTGACTGACTGTGTGTGTGTGAGAGAGAGACTGACTGACTGTGTGAGAGAGACTGACTGACTGTGTGAGAGAGACTGACTGACTGACTGTGTGAGAGAGACTGACTGACTGACTGTGTGAGAGAGACTGACTGACTGACTGTGTGAGAGAGACTGACTGACTGACTGTGTGAGAGAGACTGACTGACTGACTGTGTGAGAGAGACTGACTGACTGTGTGAGAGAGACTGACTGACTGACTGTGAGAGAGAGACTGACTGACTGTGTGTGAGAGAGAGACTGACTGACTGTGTGTGAGAGAGAGACTGAATGACTGTGTGAGAGAGACTGACTGACTGTGAGAGAGAGACTGAATGACTGACTGTGAGAGAGACTGACTGTTAGTGTGAAAGAGAGAGAGACTGACTGACTGACTGTGAGAGAGAGCGAGAGAGAGAGACTGACTGACTGTGAGAGAGAGCGAGAGATTGACTGTGAGAGAGACTGACTGTGTGAGAGAGAGAGACTGTGTGTGTGAGAGAGACTGACTGACTGTGTGTGAGAGAGCGACTGACTGACTGTGTGTGTGTGTGGAGAGAGACTGACTAACTGTGTGTGTGTGAAACTGACTGACTGTGTGTGTGTGTGTGTGAGAGTGAGTGAGTGACTGACTGTGTGAGAGAGTGTGTGTGTGTGTGAGACTGACTGACTGTGTGTGTGTGTGTGTGTGTGTGTGTGAGTGAGTGTGTGTGTGTGTGTGAGAGAGAGAGAGAGAGAGAGAGAGAGAGAGAGAGAGAGAACTGTGTGAGAGAGAGAGAGAGACTGACTGTGTGTGTGTGAGAGAGAGAGAGACTGACTAACTGTGTGTGTGAGAAACTGACTGACTGATTGTGTGTGTGTGTGAGAGAGCGACTGTGTTGGAGTGCCCTCTAGTGTCAGGCTTGACTCAACTCGAAACATCCATTTTCAAAATGTCTTTCAAGGACTTTTGTTGAACGCTTTTCTCTGACACCTGGGTTGTTTTCACTAGGAACGTTTTGCTACGATGTGCATTAATGAATACGACTCTAACATACATTCAGCTCAACTCTCAAATACTGTCGACCTCCAAGATCAGAGTTAGGAAACCTACACACAAAGTTGTGCATCAATCATTTTCTAGGCCATACATATCATCGTTGTAAGTCACTGGTTGTGTTGTAGTGTGTGTATATCTTAACCTATTGTCTGTGACAGGTGGGTCTGAGAGTGTTCTTCGGGCATCCGGGCCAGTGGTTCGAGGAGAATGATCTGGACGGGGATAAGAACTCCATCTTCCATGACGTGGACGGCTCTGTGACAGGCTACAGGGACGTGTATGTGGGCAGAGCAGACAACTACCTGATCCGTCACCCCGACTGTGTCAACATCACCCAGTGGAACGGGTTGGTCTGCAGTGGCACCTACTCTCAGGTATGGGGGTGGGGGACATTTGCCATAATGCCTATCACCAGTGACTTTATTCACTGCTTAGGTAACAGTTTCCTGTATCAGAAGGTCGGCTGGACCTCACTAAAGCCCCGTAGATCACTCCAATACTCCCTTCTTGTTTATTAAGCTCTGCTCCACAAGCTTCCAACATATCTCACTTCCCTGTTGAAATATGAGATACCAAACCCGTAGGGTTGGCTGACTCTTGGGGTATGATTGGGAGGCATTTTTATATCGTCATACCGTCCTTCTCTCAATCCGGGACATACAGTATTATTGATTTAGTCCACAAGGGGGGCGCCGAAAAATAAAAAATGCTTTTACCAGAATGCTAACAAAATTAGCACAAGTAATAGCGAATTTCAATGGAGGCTGCTAGCTAAATATGCTAACGAGTGCAAACGAGAGACGAAAAAGTATTTGCAAAGACAGGCAATCCATCTTATGAAGTTAAACATCCAGTTCATTCAGAAAGTATTCAGACCTCTTGACTTTTCCCACATTTTGTTACGTTACAGCCTTATTCTAAGATGGATGAAATAAATAATAATCCATATCAATCTACACACAAATACCCCATAAATGACAATGCGAAAACAGATTTTTATACATTTTTGCAAATGTATTCAAATTATAAACAGATACCTTATTTACATAAGTATTCAGACCCTTTGCTATGAGACTCGAAATTGAGCTCAGGTGCATCCTGTTGCCGTTGATCACCCTTGAGATGTTTCTACAACTTGATTGGAGTCCACCTGTGGTAAATTAAATTGATTGGACATGATTTGGAAAGGCACACACCTGTCTATATAAGGTCCCACAGTTAACAGTGCTTGTCAGAGCAAAAACCAAGCCATGAGATCGAAGGAATTGTCAGTAGAGCTCCGAGACTGGATTGTGTCGATCATAGATCTGGGTAAGGGTACCAAAAATGTCTGCAGCATTGAAGGTCCCCAAGAACACGGTGGCCTCCATCATTTTTAAATGGAAGAAGTTTGGAACCACCAAGACTCTTCCTAGAGCTAGCCGCCCAGCCAAACTGAGCAATCGGGGAGAAGGGACTTGGTCAGGGAGGTGACCAAGAACCTGATGGTTACTCTGACAGCGCTTCTGTGGAGATGGGAGAACCTTCCAGAAGGACAACCATCTCTGCAGCAATCCACCAATCAGGCCTTTAATTGTAGAGTGGCCAGACGGAAGCCACTCCTCAGTAAAAGGCACATGACAGCCTGCTTGGAGTTTGCCAAAAGGCACCTAAAGGACTCTCAGACCATGAGAAACAAGATTCTCTGGTCTGATGAAACCAAGATATAACTCATTAGCCTGAATGCCAAGCATCACGTCTGGAGGAAACCTGGCAGCATCATGCTGTGGGGATGTTTTTCAGCATCAGGGACTGGCAGACTAGTCAGGATTGAGGGAAAGATGAATGGAGCAAAGTAGAGAGAGATCCTTGAGTAAAACCTGCTCTAGAGCGCTCAGGACCACAGACTGGGGCGAAGGTGAACCTTCCAACAGGACAACAACCCTAAGCACACAGCCAAGACAATGCAGGAGTGGCTTTGGGACAAGTCTCAATGTCCTTGAGCGGCCCAGCGAGAGCCCGGACTTGAACCCGATCGAACATCTCTGGAGACCTGTAAATAGCTGTGCAGCGACGCTCCCCATCCAACCTGACAGAGCTTGAGAGGATCTGCAGAGAAGAATGTGAGAAACTCCTCAAATACAGGTGTGCAGAACTTGTAGCATCATACCCAAGAAGACTTGAGGCTGTAATCGCTGCCAAAGGTGCTTCATTAAAGTACTGAGTAAAGGGTCTGAATACTTATGTAAGTGTGATAAAAATTTGAAACAGTTTTTGCTTTGTCATTGTGGGGTATTGATGAGGGGAAAGGCTAATGTAATCCATTTTAGAATAAGGCTGTAACCATAACAAAATGTGGAAAAAGTCAAAGGGTCTGAATACTTTCCAAATGCACTGTGTAGAGGTAGGAGCTACCGAATGTTTTTTTTGTTGAGTTTGGACATTTACAAGCAAATGTGAATGAGAGAGATTTTGCAAATCAACAAAGTTTTGACGCATGCTTGTCTGAAGGAAATTCAGTACATTCTGTGTATGTGGGGAGTGTGGAGTCGCAAAGGCAACGGGCCTGCCTGCTCTGCTCGGAGAAGACGGCCAAGAACGTACAGGAGAACAAACAAATTCAGCCACCAGCAATTTACGTTTAATGGTCGCCTTAATGTAGAATTAAAAGATAAAATGCATAAGAAATATCTTGCTGTCTTTTTGTAAACACAGATGTAAAATTATTCATATTGTAATTTCTGCTCGGCGTCAGACTAATTTCGTGCTTCAGTTGCACTTCTCCACAATTCACCAACAAGCGTTCTATCAACAGGCAGCGCTATGACTCATGTGTAGCCTACTTTCTCCTGTACTTTTCTCCTGTACTTTTCTCCTGTACTTTTCTCTGTGTGGCTACTTTCTCCTGTACTTTTCTCTATGTAGCTACTTTTCTCCTGTACTTTTCTCTGTGTAGCTACTTTTCTCCTGTACTTTTCTCTGCGTTGCTACTTTTCTCCTGTACTTTTCTCTGCGTTGCTACTTTTCTCCTGTACTTTTCTCTGCGTTGCTACTTTTCTCCTGTACTTTTCTCTGCGTTGCTACTTTTCTCCTGTACTTTTCTCTGCGTTACTACTTTTCTCCTGTACTTTTCTCTGCGTTACTACTTTTCTCCTGTACTTTTCTCTGTGTTACTACTTTCCTCCTGTACTTTTCTCTGTGTTGCTACTTTTCTCCTGTACTTTTCTCTGTGTTGCTACTTTTCTCCTGTACTTTTCTCTGTGTTGCTACTTTTCTCCTGTACTTTTCTCTGTGTGCCTATGGTAAAATGCAAGATTTACTTCAGGCAATACATTAGGACGTTTAGCTGGCATTCTTTCTATGATAAACATTAGAAATATGTTGGTTGTGCATTGTTTTTGCAAAAAAAGACAGCTTTTTCATTGTAAGCTTATTTACTTGTGCACTTCTGTTGTCATCTGAAGAAAATGAAGCTATTTTCTGCCAAATGTGTTGCTTTAATGTATTTTCTGTGAAGGGAAACCATACTTGAACGTCCCTGATCACTTTATTGAAGCAAAAAAACAGTGTTGACTTGCAATATAAAATGCAACCCCTGTCAATACACAGCTGGACTCACCTGCTCCAGCTTTCTCCCATTGTGCTATTTACAATGAAACATGTGTCTCAACCGTTCTGGGGAACTTCTGTAAGCTTCATAATGTAAAATAATGTGACAGGTGAAATGAGAACGCAATCTGCTTTTTCTCCTCACGTATTGCACAAATTGACTGCAGGTATTTACTTAAATTATTTACAAATATTAAGGTGTATTGAAAAACGTTGAAGAAATAGTTTCAACGGTATTAAAGGTATTGGAAAAACCATCTCATGGCTATTTCCAAATACCCCGATATACGCTATATCGCCCAAGCTATCTTGAGGTCCTGCTTGTTTCCACAAAGTTTGGTAAATCCTCCTTTAGTTTTAATGCACCACAGTTATGGAGCACCTTACAAAACAAATGACATCTGGATTCAGAGTTTTTAAAACTCTGTTGTTTAAATGAATTCACTGAAGTGTGTAATTGATTATTATAACTTGTTGTAATAACCTGATGTAATGTATTTATAGCTGTCTTGTAGTTTAAAAAAATATATTTTTGTTGCCGTATTGATGTCGTTTTTGTCCTCAGGTCACCATTGTAAACGAGACACTGGTCTCAATTGGATTAACCTGAATAAATAAGAATGTTTAAAAGTAGTTACTGAACTCTATTGGTCAACAACTTCTACTGTCTTTCCTACCAGGTGTATATCCAGACCCAGGGAGCTCCCAGCCTCAGTCTGTCCATCAGTAGAGATGAGTACCCTGAGGCTCCCCTCGTGCTGAGAGGTATCAACAGCCAGCGGGCGCTGTCCCAGCAGTACCAGCCTATCCTCATGATGAGCAAGAGCTACACCCTGCACTGGGACGGCCCGGCTCCCAGAGAGATTGTCCTCTCCCTCATCAACTTCAACCAGTGAGTGACACATTGGGACGTGTGTGTGGGTGTGTTTCTTTAAAAAGCTGGTCGATCTGCGTCTTGCACTCTGTCTTGTTTGTTCATATTGAAACGGGTCTTGGACTCTTCTCATTTTCTATGCAAGGCCTGGGCCTGAAGGGCTCTGCTTTTGACCGTCTCGTGTGTGTGTGTGTGTGTGTGTGTGTGTGTGTGTGTGTGTGTGTGTGTGTGTGAATGCGTGTGCGATGAAAGGCTATCTTTGCGTTTGTCAGTGAGGTTAGTTCAAAAGACAGATTTTTAACCGTCATCGTCACCTGTTGTCTCCTCTCTCTTCAGAGGTGACTGGGTGCTGGTGGGCCTCTGCTACCCGCCTGATACCACCTTCCAGGTTATGGCTGACATCAACGACCGCCAGAGCAACACCTTCAATGACATCACCGACTACGGGCCCTTGTACTCCCTCGCCGAGCTGGAGAAGAAGCCACTGGAGAGGAAGTACTTCTTTGACCACAGTGTGGGGTGAGAGAGTCACTTTATGCCACTGTCTGAATATCTCCTGGCCCTCTTTCTTTGGGGTGAATCCAAACTTCCAATTAAGTGTCATTTTCAAGTGAACATTTTACTTAAGTTCTGATTTGCCCCTCTGTCAGTGTCTCTCTCTCTCTCTCTTTGTCCCTCACCTCTCTCGATTGACACCAGCCTCTCTGCTCTGTCCTAGATTGCTGTGGCTGTATTTGCAGGCGAGGCAGAGACGCGACGGCCACAGCTACTGCTCGGTTAAGGGCTGCGAGAGGGTGAAAGTGATGGCCACCACGTCGTCCTCCAAACTGACCTGTAACTGCACGGCCAAGGCATACCCCAAATACACCAAGGCCCCCTCGGCAGTGGTCCCCATGCCCACCCTCAGCACCCAACCTTGCAGGGACTGTGGAGCCTCCCAGGTCAGTCTACTACCCCCCCACCACCACTTTCATTGTTACATTATTATTTCTATTGGAAAAGGCTTGAGCACATTAAAGCCCTGCTTTTGAATCTGTGTGTTTTCTGGTAGCTGGTGTTTTCCAGTGACCCGTGGAACGCCTACCTCCAAACTCAGATCAAGTCTCTCAGCAGCAAGGAGCAGCATAGTGGAGACACACAGTCCTTCATCACTGTGAGTACCACAGGTTTGAAATAACATGTTAGTACGTTATGTGTTTTTGTCGAGTACATTGTCCCTGTGCATCACAGTGTGCATGTTGTTGGTGTGTTGATTTTTCTCTGTTCTCGACGCAGTTGTTTCCATATAACATTCATAATAATGTCCATCAAAAAGCCATTCTAAGTGTTTATAGAATGTTTATGAATAGAAAAGCACCATCCCATGTTTTAAATCTGTATGTGGTGTCGCGTTCCGGCGTACTTCTTATCCACTTTTCTACAATATCTTATTTCCTCAGGTGAACCGTGAGACGTTCTCCTTCACACAGCCAGGCTTCTTCCTGGTCTCTGTGGATGCCTGCTCTGGAAAAGTCACAAAGAAGTCATCTTTCTCCAAAATGGACTCTAAAATGGAGCAGTATTTTAAAACTGGAATACCAAAGAGGTGAGGGGAAAAGATTCGACCTTTTGCTGGTTGGAGTTAGAACTCAATTGGTGGTCTGTTGCAGTTCTGGGTTGAAATACTATTCAAACTTCAACTATTCAAATACTATTCAACTTTTGGAATTTTGATGAAAGACATTTGTCTTGATTGTGAATCAATTAATCCTAATTGGTTATATTCTCTTATGACTAGGTCAATAGTGCTTCTGGGAACGCGAGGGCAGCCTGATGGCTTAGCCGGTGTTGCACCGTATCTGGTCCCCCTGGGCATGGCCAAGGCAGCAGATCTGCAGAGTAAAGGTTGGTGTCACTTTCAGATGGTTCCCTTTCGTGGGTGCAATTACTGTAGGCCAGGTCTGGTTTTTCTATCCTGTTCTCTGGCCCTTGTCACTATTTCCCTCTTTTACCCCTCCTGTCTCTCCAACTGTCTTTTCTCTGCAATGTATACTTTTTATTCTGTCTCTGCTCATTTCATTACAGTATTTTCCACATTACACGTTTTTTCTCTCACAGAGAGCCTGGTGTTTTGGGGGTTCCAGGGTGGCTCTTCCCCCCCTCCGTGGGCCTCTATCCTAGCTGGGCAGGGTGAGGAGGGGCTGGGGCTGCAGGAGCGCTACCTCCCCCTGGGACTGGAGGCCTATGGCTGCACACAGGCCAGCACTCGCAGAGACATGGAGCTACTTAGGACCGCCACAGGACCATAGTGACCAATGAGAACACAACTTACCCAAAACACAATCAACCAGCGAATGAATGTGACCTTCTATTATTTATTATTTTATTGGCAAAGATGTTTACTAATTTGTGTGTGTGTGTGTGTGTGTGTGTGTGTGTGTGTGTGTGTGTGTGTGTGTGTGTGTGTGTGTGTGTGTGTGTGTGTGTGTGTGCTCACATGCCTGCCTGGGTGTGGTGTAGTGGGATGTGTGTGTGGGGCATGGGGAGGGTCTGTAGATGCATGAAAATATGCACTTTCCTAGTCACATGATTTGCAATATCAGCCAGTCATCTCACTGAGCCATGAATTCATATTCAGCCTTCAATGAAAACAACCAAAAAGATGCTGCACATCTACCATATTTCAACAAATTAGACTGGAAACAGGAAATCAATGGGGGGTGGAAAGCAGATGAACAAAGTAACCACATCAAACTGGTGTGGTCTATCACTCCTATCCTGTTCCCCCTGGTGGGTTTCTGTCTCAGGCCAGTCTTTGACCGGTCTGCTGCTCACCACATCCATAGACCAAACGCATCATTAAGAAGAGGACTGACAAAGCAAACCAAAGGAAAAACACTCATTATTCCAACTTTGTCCCCCCCGTCTGTTTCCTTGCACGCCCCTGGGGGGGAGTTTTGTTCAGCTACTAGATCTGTTGAAATGGGATTTTACTAAACGAATCATCTAAGTGTATTAGAATGAAAATATTTTCTATGGGATTACATTGAGACTGTTGCATTTTCAACAACTGTTTTTTTTCCCCCAAGGATGTGTCCTTTTTTGTAAGGTATTTATTTGATCTCTAGACAGTGACACTTTCCCCAGGGCTGGCTACGCGTGTAGCGGAGATGGGTTGTTTCTCTTCTTTTTCTTCTCATTATCTCACCATTGAAACAGTGTTTCCAACTCATTTACCTTTTAGGATGGTTATGTGCACTCCCCTGCGTATTTATTTGGACAGTGATGCTAAAATGTTTCATTTGGCTTTATACTCCATTTTGGATTTGAGATCAAATGTGTTATGAGGTGACAGTACAGAATGTCACCTTTTATTTGAGGGTATTTTCATACGTCTGTTATGAGGGTTAGAAATTAATGCTCTTTATGTACAATATCTAGTCCCCCCCAATTGAAGGTGGATAAGTATTTGGACAAATTCACTTGTAGTGTATTAAATTTAGTCGATAACGTTTAGTATTTGGTCTCATTCATACAGTAGCACTCAATGACTACATCAAGCTTGTGACTACACACTTGTTGGATGCATTTGCAATTTGTTCTGGTTGTGTTTTGGATCATGTTGTGCCCAGTAGAAACGAATGGTAAGTAATGTGTTATGTCATTTTGGAGTCACTTTTATTCTAAATTAGAGGTCGACCGATTATGATTTTTTCAACGCCGATACCGATTATTGGAGGACCAAAAAAAGCTGATACCGATTAATCTGACTATTTTTTTATTTAATTGTAATAATGACAATTACAACAATACTGAATGAACACTTATTTTAACTTAATATAATACATAAATAAAATAAATTTAGCCTCAAGTAAATAATGAAACGTGTTCAATTTGGTTTAAATAATGCAAAAAAAAAGTATTGGAGAAGAAAGTAAAAGTGCAATATGTGCTATGTAAGAAAGCCAATGTTTCAGTTCCTTGCTCAGAACATGAGAACATATGAAAGCTGGTGGTTCCTTTTAACATGAGTCTTCAATATCCCCAGGTAAGAAGTTTTAGGTTGTAGTTATTATTGGAATTATAGGACTATTTCCGTCTATACCATTTGTATTTCATTAACCTTTGACTATTGGATGTTCTTATAGGCACTTTAGTATTGCCAGTGTAACAGTATAACTTCCGTCCCTCTCCTCGCTCCTCCCTGGGCTCGAACCAGCAACACAACGACAACAGCCACCATCGAAGCAGCGTTACCCATGCAGAGCAAGGGGACAACTACTAGAAGGCTCAGAGCAAGTGACGTTTGAAACGCTATTAGCTCGCGCTAACTAGCTAGCCATTTCACTTCGGTTACACCAGCCTCACCTCGGGAGTCGATAGGCTTGAAGTCATAAACAGCGCAATGCTTGACACACAACGAAGAGCTGCTTGCAAAATGCACGAAAGTGCTGTTTGAATGAATGTTTACGCGCCTGCTTCTGCCTACCACCGCTCAGCCAGATACTTAGATACTTGTATGCTCAGTCAGATTATATGCAACGCAGGACACGCTAGATAATATCTAGTAATATCATCAACCATGTGTACTTAACTAGTGATTATGATTAATGCTAGCTAGCAACTTACCTTGGCTTACTGCATTTGCGTAACAGGCAGTCTCCTTGTGGAGTGCAACGAGAGAGAGGCAGGTCGTTATTGCGTTGGACTAGTTAACTAAGGTTGCGAGATTGGATCCCCCGAGCTGACAAGGTGGAAATCTGTCGTTCTGCCCCTGAACAAGGCAGTTAACCCACCGTTCCTAGGCCGTCATTGAAAATAAGAATGTGTTCTTAACTGACTTGCCTAGTTAAAAAAACATATATATTAAAACGGCCCTAATTAATCGGCCATTCTGATTAATCGGTCAACCTCTATTCTAAATATGAGTAGAAGGTTAGCAATTTTGGGGGGTATGACATGTACGCCTTTAACTTTCTCACTCATCATTATTCACGATTCATTCATGATTGTCCGTAAACATGGTAGCAGCCAAGTGTTGAGATAATATTATATTTTGAATTACAATAAACGTGACTTCAAAATGACAGAATACAATATTTACTATTCGTTTCTAGTGGGCAGAACATAATCCGAAACACAACCAAAACAAACTGCGAATGCATCCAACAAGTTTGTGGAGTCGCAGGCTTGACGTAAACATTGCATGATAGGAATATGGGACCAAATCCCAAATGATTGACTACATGTAATGCACTAAGTGAATTGTCCAAATGCTTATGACACCTTTCAATGGGGGCCTAGATACATAAATTGCATTCAGTTCTAAACAGTAAAACATGTATGAAAATACCCTCACATAAAAGGTGGCATTCTGTACTGTACCGTGAAATAAAACATTTGATCTCAAATCCAAAATGCTGGAGTATAAAGACAAATTTGAAGTTTTACCTTCCCTGTCCAAATAAATATCTATGGGAATGTGTTGTTTATTATGTATCAATGCCTAAAGTATGTGTTTTACAGGAGTCCGAGGGACATTTTACAAGGTAAACATTGCCTTATAACGAACAGACTAGTAGTCCATACCAAAACCAAGGCTTACTGTACCTCTCAGGTCTCCGTAGGTGATTTGAGCAGGGCTCCCCACTGTGGCAGTGATTAGTGACTTTCTGGATGTGATTGGGAGTATTCTTTTTAGCTGGTGAGCCAGATTTCACAAATAAATTGTAGAAAATGTGCAAACTCTGCCTACTTGTTACCCCGGGAAAACTAAATGAATGCAGCCATTGTGAGCGATTCTCTGTGAAGGAGAAGGACCTGCTTTTTAACCACTGTTATGTTGTAAATATGTTTTTTTCTTGTGCCCCCACCCAAGATGCACAAACCAAGATTGAGCTCTTATAATACAAGTATGTCGGTGGTGTGGATGAAAATATTGAGAGGTTGTCAATGGTGAGTGCGTGTACACAGTGTGAGAGAGTGCCTTTCAAGTTGATGTTAGTTGTATTTGACATGTTGATTCACTACTCTTCAATCAAACCTTTTATATTTGACATTTCACATCATTGCTCTTCTGAAATTGGGGAGTTGATAACCATTTATACTTGTATGATGGTGTTCTGTCATCGTTGTTCATGATCTTATTTTAGCTGATGTATTCAACACAATCAAGGATGCCTCTTCAATGACAAAATGTTATGCACAAAGGAATCCGATTACTGTATAGAGTACACTCAGGTTAAAGATGGCACAAAAAAAAGGTTAGGCAGGGAGACTACCAAGAACTGTGTATTCCTGTAAAGATGTGTTGCTTGACAAGCCTACTACTTGGGGGGAGGCTTTTTACAATTGTTAGGAAGTCCTACATATGCCCATGCCATCACCCCCCCCAAAAAAAAAAAAAAATAGCATATGAACATGTCATAAGCCATTGGAAAATGTGTGGAATTACAGAAAATTAGTTTTAAAAATGTTGTCTCAGGCTCATGGCAAAATGTACAGAATATCTGAAAAATTGGTAGCACTTAATAACTCCAAGCAATAAAGCATTTATAATGGATTAGAAAATAGTTTATTCCTTTATTCATCCTTACTTCATTAATATAGGTCATTATAAACCATTTACTGATCATGTTCTGTTTACGTGGCCTGGTCTAGAGTGTGGACTATTCATACTTTATAAGTGAGTCGGTTTCACAAAAAAAATGGTCTCAAACTTGCCCTAGTCTAGATTTAAAATGTCTGATTTCCAGAAGGACAATTAGAGTTAATCTAGATCTAAATGAAGGCTTAAATGAAACCAGGCCAGAGGCAGGTTTAACAACAGATTAATGGATGTTGACCCCAAGGTTGACCTTGGAAATGGATTACCTGGACTATTTCAATTATGATTACAGAGCACCACCGAGACTGAACAGAAGGGCAGTTAATGACCGGAGCAACCCACTGAATGATTTTGATTAAATCCATTTCTGTGACCATTTCCATATGTACAAAGAAAATGCAGCTGATATTTGTTTGCTTGAGCAAGGCTTTCATTTGACTCTTTGGGGAAGGCCCTTCCCTACAAGTACTGACCACCATGAGGTTTTTGGCATCTGGAACCTTCCATCGTGAAACAGGACATTTATGTTGTGTAAGTGAACCAACTATTCAGAATAGCAATGATAGAGTGTATGTGCAATGCTACAGTGTATGTGACCTGAAAGACAGTTACGTCAAGTTCCCCGATACTGCTGCCTAAGCCAACTACAAGGTAGAGTCCTATAAATATCGGCTGTATAGATGGATGTCATTTCCCCATCGTGTCCCTCAGATTCTGAGGTGTACAGGAATCTTAAAAACTGGTTTTCAATAACATGTACAAAGTGTGTGCACTCCCAATTTGAAGTTTTCCAACATTGTTGCACGTTGGAAAGGTGCAACGCATTACTCAAGTATTTTCCAAAACTCCTCTGTACGCTCAGTTTGAAGGAGGACAACATACAGTAGTGGAGTCATACTTGGTGACAGTGGGTGGGCACAGACCAACTTGTTCACCCTCTATCTTCATCCAATAGAACCTGAGCAATAACGGTACAAACAAACTCATATCCACACCAGAGGTGTAGTGGAGCGCATGTTTGGTGTATGGAAGAGTTGTTTCCAGTGTCTCGGCAACACATTGCGCCTTCAACCTAGAATATGCTGCATTGTCTTAATTGCAACAGCTTCACAATTACCTCAAACCGCAACAAAATGTAACACTTACAAGAACTTGTGAAGTCAATATAGGCTTTTAATACAAACATATCAGAAGCCTAGATGGTCCGCGGAACACACCCTTTTTCAGAGCACTGGCTCTGATTTATACACATACAACATATGAGTCCATCCCACATGCAAATGAAGTTACTTCCCTCAGTCCATCTGCCACCATTATATCCCAATCTGTGCATCCTGCTTGTTCAGCTCAATAATGCCCATATTTGCTTTCAGTCAAGTTATAATGGTGACAGGACCTCTTCATGTCCCAAAAATAATACATGCCCATCTTATGCTATGGGCCCCCTTATGTTCAGCCTGGTGTGTTCTTTGGTATGTCTATCCTTATTAGGACTCATAGACTATGTGTCTCTTCTGACATTCCTTCAGCATCTTCATGTCCTAAAAATATATGGCCTATGTCTATAGTCCATCAGTTGGTCATTTGGCTGACGCCCTCCTTTGTATGTCCCTCTGACCTTGGTATGTCCAGCTGTCCTATGCTCTCATGGCCTTACTCTGGCCTCCTGTCCTATACAATGGCAAATGCACTCTAAGTGTATCTTTCTCTTTTGTTACGGTATTATGTTCCCCCCTATATGTACATCTTTCTCCCACACTATCCAGATCATCGTATTGAAGATGAGGATGATGCAGATGTTCCCATGGAAAAGCCAGCAGAAATGGATAAGCCTGCAGAGATGCTTTTGTATAATTCAGCACTTCTCACAATAAAGATAGCTCAAGTGATTGAAACAAACAAAAGCCATGGATTGAAAACGAAAAAAGAATAATTCACAAATGGAAATATCGGGACCCCGAACTGGTGCTGGTTGGAGAAGAACATTGGTACTGCTGATGCTTCATGTTTCTCTCCTCCATAGTCAACTCAACAGGAAGGATTTGCATCTTCATATCTTGCTCTTTTAAATACATTGGTTTGAGCTCATGAAATTCCGTGGCCAGCTTCTCATGCATGCTCTCAGCCTCTTTTTCTGTGCCCTCCATCCCGGGTTAGTGACACGATCCTCTGTCCTGACTGAGGCAGATATCGTTGGCTGTCCATCCTGTTATGACAAGTCCCATCCAAGCGACGGTGGTCATATGCCTCTAGAAAATGATTACATTGCTGCATTGGAGAACATTATTTCTTCAAGAGTTAAGCAGCTCATGTTTGGTCTTACCAGTCTTGAAACGCTCCCTTACAAGCAACAGCATTTGTCATTAAGTAGATTTTTATGTTTTTCCACAGGACCTTAGAAAGACGACAATATAGAAATGATATTAGTAATTATGTATGATATCGTTTGTGTTACATTTCTGTCCAAAAATACATTTAGGTCCCACTGTGTTGTTACACAAGAAAACTAACATTTCAAAGTGACTCTGATTTGTAAAAGTGAGCCAACAGTAAATACAGTATCTAACCTGAAGTTTTGTTTACTTTTCATTTTAGTTGAATTCATTACAAATGGTGGTCTTGTTTTTCTTTTCTTGTTTTCTGTTGATGAATCATGCTGTTCGCTCTCGATAATTGGGTGGTTTGACACAATTTGCTTCAAGAGGATTTTTTTCAAAGTCACAGATATTCTTTGAACCTTCTCTTTTACCTGTCCCGTGTTTGATTTAAGTGACTGCAATTCCACACGATGCTTATGTATTAGTGTCCTATCCCTGGGTTTTGACGCATCCTCAGGTCAGCACCAAGTCTTCATCGTCAATCTAATCAGGCTTCACAAAGATTAACCGGTTAGCCCTTTACTTACCTTGGTCTGAGACTCTACTGTGGTTAGAAACTAAAAGATTTTTTTACATCTGGATTAATTTAAGTAGAATTAGCCTAGTCCTGATTTTAAATTTAACTCTGTCTGCAAAACCGCCCCTATAAATACTTTTGAGTGACTAGTGTAATTTCTCACAAAAAGATGGACATACCTGATGTTCCTTAAGGTCTCAAAATAGCCTAGAACATTTCAATGGTAAAAGAATAAGCACACAACACAAGATGTTAATTATGAATAAACTATTTACTAATCCATTCTCAAACCTTTAATACATTGTTATTATACCATTTTTTTTTTATGTCTGCCCCATGGCAAAATGTGTGGGCCCGAATGTGTAAAATAGCATTAGCTTAGCTGTAAAACTGCACATTTCTCTCTGTACTATGGCAAATCTGTAGAATTTCAGGAATTTACAGGAGGTAAGTGTCCCCCCAACCCTCAGATGTGGTAGTCCGGCCCTGTCACCAGGGGGTGTGTGGTACAGAGTCTTCACCCTGCGCTACCACAGGACCAGGGATGGGGGTAGGGCCACAATACACCTGAACTCATCACGAGGGGACCGCAGTTGATCTCGGGCCTCGCTGCCAGTATCTCCACCATGATTACTGTTTCAATATCTGGCCGCGAGATTAACTTACCTGAATACTATATTGTGTCATATGTCAAGGTTCTTTGACCTGCATAGGTGTTAAACAGAGAGAGAGAGAGGGAGTATGATCTCTGGCTGCTGGTAGTAACTATGGCTACCAATTCTGCATTTCAGCTGTGATGTTTAACCTGCATTTGTGATTGATTGTGTCCTGCTAATACTGTGTAGTCAAGATAGAGTTGTCATATTATCTCAAATTTACTCAAAGAATCTCAGTGGACTGGCAGACTTGTTATGGTTCTTTTAATGAGCCTCTAGAGCAGATAGCATCTCAAAAACATCTTGGTTAGAGAAACATTCACCAATTAAAACATATCTGTCTACAGAGTGGTGAGGTGGCCTCTACAGTATGAGCATTTGAGCACTTTAAAAGAAAACAAAAAGCATTGAGCAATTTATTTCCCTTCATGCACTGGGCTGGGAAGGAAACACTGAAAAAAATAGTAATGCTTTTAGAAAATTTGGAACTGCAGGCTATGGATTCCCGTAGGTCTATGCTTTGGTCTGTATTGGGCTCTAGCATACTTCAATTGAAAATAACTCCAGATGTTTAGGCAACAGTTAATAGTTGTAGGCTATGGTGATGAGACAAATAGGCTACATGTCCAATGTTACAGTGAAGGGTGAATCCATTGGAATTCAATCACTTTTTGACAGCATCCCTTTTGATTTCAACAAAACCTTCTATACATGTTTTCTCATGGAAGAAGTGGTCAGAAAGCGACCTTTTGGACCTGAATGCCAAAACATTCAGTAGATAAAGGTGCTCATAGTTTACCCATTTTGCATATCCCACCATACCATGAGATATCCATGTCTTCAATCACTGGAAAACAAACAGTTGAGTTTTATATGTATTAAAAGCTTACAAATGTAACGGCGTTCGTCTGTTGAAGGAGAGTCGGACCAAAATGCAGCGTGATGATGATTCATGATATATTTTAATGAAGGAAAACCTATACATACAGAAACTACAAAACTAACGAAATGAAATAATGAAAACCGAAACAGCCTATCTGGTGAAATACAAAACACTAAGACAGGAACAATCACCCACAAACACACTGTGAAACCCAGGCTACCTAAATATGGTTCCCAATCAGAGACAACGAGAATCACCTGACTCTGATTGAGAACCTCAGGCAGCCATAGACTATGCTAGACACCCCTACTCAGCCACAATCCCAATACCTACTAAAACCCCCAATACCACAACACAAAATAAACCCATGTCACACCCTGGCCTGACCAAATAAATATATAAACACAAAATACTAAGACCAGGGCGTGACAACAAACAAGGTTGTCAAACTATTTTGCATAATTTCTTAAATGTTTTTTTTTTATTATGACATTTTTCAACCTCTAACGTCAATTATCTAAAAACACATAAACTCAACAAAACAAACCCATATTTGCATATGTTGTAGCTTAGAACCTACTTTACAATATCTGAGTATTTTCTGTTGTGCCCGCCATCAGTTGAGACACAATAGGATCTCGAATACAGGGTGGGTGTCATTTAAATCATAGAAATATAATTTATAGAATGGACCGATCCCTCAAACCCTGCAATTTAGCTAGTACACCATTGAAATTGAATTGAACTTTTACCTTTTAATTACTACCAGAAAGATGGCCGCCGGTCCACCCACCGTCGAATGTCAAATTAAATGGTCATGTCTATTCTATTATGTATATTTCCATGATTTCAAAAGGTTTCCTATGGAGGATTGACAGTATAATTTAAAATAACAGTATATTCCCATTCAAGTCAACATTCTCTGATATTTGGCCCTCCAACCATCTTTGTGGTACCATTTGAAAATGTCAATTTTATTCCCATTTTCATACATTTATCAGCCAAAACATGACACCCACCCTGTATTCAAGAGTTGTGTCTCAACTGATGGCGGGCACAAGACAAAAATATTTTCACTTCATGATGTAAAATAAGGTCTAAGCTACAACAAAAAGCGGTTTTAGATCATTGATGATAAGGTTAATAAATTACACATTTTCATATAAAAAAAATGGGGGGAAAAATAAATAATTATCAAATAGTTTGACGACTCTGTTTGTAAGCTTTTAAGTTATTTAAATCTCAACCGTTTATCTTTTCCAGCGATGTAGACATGGATGTCTCATGGTAGTGGTGGGGTATGCAAAATAGGTCAACTTTGAGCACCTTTATCTCTTGAATATTTTGAATGTCACTTTCTGAGCACTTCTACAATTGGCATGTATAGAATGGATATATCCTGAAGTGTTTTCAAGCTCCAGATAACCCACGTGGCTTTGCCTTGGACAAAGTTCTGTGTAGATGAGGTGCCATGCCAATGCCATCATAGTAAAAAAATATATATATTACTACTATTTGTCATTAAATGATACAACTAGCTTTCTGTGACAAGCTTAGGCGAATCAATCTGGCGCCAAATGCCATTTTTTCACGATAAAGTGACTAATTTCATGCCCAGGCGCACAACTACATGAGTGATAGTTTAGCCAAAGATTGTATAGGGAAGGAAGGGGTTAGGCAGCTACTAGCAAGCTAAGTTCAAGGAAGGAGGAAGCTCGTGGATGCGACAGAGCACAACTGTACTGTGACGGATCGGCATGGCGGATAGTTTAGTTGGTAGCGGTAATGCAATTCATATCGATAATAATTCCAAGAACACAATAAATTGAACAGGAACAAGATGCATTGGGATGAATGCTGCTGGAGAAATATTGAGTAGTGATGAGAGTAGACTTGTAATGCTTAGGACTACTCTAGACAAAGATATTTTTGAAGAAACTTTGATTTAACTTTATCAGTCATCCATTTGAAGACAAACAGAATATGTGCCACCTCTTTGGTGCCGAATGGTGTATGTTGCTAGTGTGTGTAAAAGCCAAATGAGATGTGCAAGGTGTGATAGGGATCATGAGTATGGCAAATGTGGGCCTGATGTTAAGGTTAAGTGTTGCAACACTGACGGAGTGCAACAAAAGGGCATGGAAGCGTGAAGGTACAAAATAACAATTAATGCATCTTCTGCTGAGGCTGCTGGAAAAGTGACCGGCAAACCCATTGTTCAAAATGCTCTGGCTCCAGAATATCGGCAGACAGTGACTGCTCCAAGGAGGCCCGTAAGTGCCTCAGCCTACTGTCAATGTGACATGCGAGCATAAATGCTTGGTTACGGAGAAAACTATGGTTGTAAATCATGTACATTTCTTAGCCTTCTTGTTTAGGTCAATCAATATGAGTGCTGTACGCAAGAGCAGGACTGGACGAATAATGGAAGTTGTGAAGGCAGCCAAAGACATTCTGGGGATTTCAGATACTGAATCATACGCCAAATAATCAAATCAAATCAAATCAAATTTTATTTGTCACATGCAGATGTTAATGCGAGTGTAGCGAAATGCTTGTGCTTCTAGTTCCGACAATGCAGTAATAACGAACAAGTGATCTAACTAACAATTCCAAAAAAACTACTGTCTTATACACAGTGTAAGGGGATAAAGAATATGTACATAAGGATATATGAATGAGTGATGGTACAGAGCAGCATAGGCAAGATACAGTAGATGATATCGAGTACAGTATATACATATGAGATGAGTATGTAAACCAAGTGGCATAGTTAAAGTGGCTAGTGATACATGTATTACATAAGGATGCAGTCGATGATATAGAGTACAGTATCTACGTATGCATATGAGATGAATAATGTAGGGTAAGTAACATTATATAAGGTAGCATTGTTTAAAGTGGCTAGTGATATATTTACATAATGACCAGGAACCTAAGTAACCTTACATGTAATGTAATCAGTACAACCAAATATCAACATTTGAAGGAGATGTGTCTTCTGCTTGGATAGTTCCATCTGTGCCACTGACTTAGTCTGGCTTTAATTCCAGTTTGTCTACAAATTAATAGTTTATATGGTGGATTTACATCTCAATCTCAAACAGAAAATCGAAGTATAAAAATAGAACTAAATCAAACTTTATTTAAAGTGCATTCAAAGTTAGATTTGATTTAGTCCGATACTTTAACTTATTCTATAACCTATACTAACCTACACTTTAATTTTTGTTTGAGATGGAGATGTGAATCAAACATATAAATTATTAGTTTGCAGAAGATACTGTAAATATCCTTCAAATGTTGATATTTGGTTGCGTTGACAACCAAACACAATTCAACAAGTTAACAAATGATATGTTGGATTCATGTCTCCAACTAAACCAAAAATAAAAGTTAAAGAATGGGATTATTAAACCAGTGGCTTAAATGGAACTATCCAAGCAGTACATCTCCTTTAGATGTTGCTGTTTGGTTGCGTTATCAACTGAACACAATTCAATATTACTTTTGTAATGCATTAAAAAGCCTGAAGTTAAGGATATCATACAAACTAAAGTAACATTCAACATCAAAATGAGTAACACATGCATGGACATATTTTGAGGTTACTGTAACTATACATTTCTTCTTATGCAATCAAATAAAGCGTGCATGTTCAAGATCGCATGTAAATAGTGTAGGTCATCGCAGGTCTGTGGAGATCTTCACAATTGCTTTAATAATCTGCGCAGAATCTCAAACAGCACTGATCACTTGCACCATTTACTTTTAATGTAACCTCAGCTGCAATTCAGGTCATTTGGTTATGCTGCTAGATGAAGCACGGCAGTAACACATTCATCTGTTGTATAAATAAACATTGTGATTGTGGTTGAAGATTTTAGGGTGGGGAGGGGACTAGTTTGTATCAATGATGGTCGGGGGACACGGGTCAATGTGACTAGAGGTACATCGTCAGGTTTAGATATTACATAAGTAGCATCCTCCATTGCTGGTATATGTGAGTGGGATGTGAAGTCAGAATCTACATTAGGGGGGGTGACCATTTCCCAGTTATGTGCAACATTGACCTTGACATTTGTTTTCAGAAAAGGGACCTGGTCACAGTGCTTTGACAAAACAAACTGGGAACTATTTGACACTTCATGTCAATGGGTCAGTAGAAGACTGCTACGTCTATGAATTCCGGCATATTGGATCCTTTCTTATTGGCTTTTCCAATAGGACGGGGGATGATAGACGGACGATGGTTCCTTGGTGGGCGAAGCACAGGGGATGGTAGACGGACGGTGGTTCCTTGGTGGGCGAAGCACAGGGGATGGTAGACGGACGATGGTTCCTTGGTGGGCTGAAGCACAGGGGATGGTAGACAGACGATGGTTCCTTGGTGGGCCCGAAGCACAGGGGAAGATAGACGGACGATGGTTCCTTGGTGGGCCCGAAGCACAGGGGATGGTAGACAGACGATGGTTCCTTGGTGGGCCCGAAGCACAGGGGATGGTAGACGGACGATGGTTCCTCGGTGGGCCCAAAGAACAGGGGATGGTAGACGGACGATGGTTCCTTGGTGGGCGAAGCACAGGGGATGGTAGACGGACGATGGTTCCTCTGTGGGCCCAAAGTACAGGGGATGGTAGACGGACGATGGTTCCTCGGTGGGCCCGAAGCACAGGGGATGGTAGACGGACGATGGTTCCGTGGTGGGCTGAAGCACAGGGGATGGTAGACGGACGATGGTTCCTTGGTGGGCGAAGCACAGGGGATGGTAGACGGACGATGGTTCCTCGGTGGGCCCAAAGTACAGGGGATGGTAGACGGACGATGGTTCCTCGGTGGGCCCGAAGCACAGGGGATGGTAGACGGACGATGGTTCCTCTGTGGGCCCAAAGTACAGGGATGGTAGACGGACGATGGTTCCTCGGTGGGCCTGAAGCACAGGGGATGGTAGACGGACGATGGTTCCATGGTGGGCTGAAGCACGGGATGGTAGACGGACGATGGTTCCTTGATGGCCCGAAGCACAGGGGATGGTAGACGGACAATGGTTCCTTGGTGGGCCGAAGCACAGGGGATGGTAGACGGACAATGGTTCCTTGGTGGGCCGAAGCATGTGTTAAGGCCATCAATGATCGTGATAATGCATTTAGGACATTGAAGGATAATTTGACATTTGATCACAATAGATTTTCAGAGAAAGAGATTGTGACTAGGAATGGCATTAAGACTGCAAAGAAAGGTATGTGGCAGGATTTCTGTTCTTCCATAGGAAGGAAAGAACAACTGGGGGTTGTGTGGAAGATGTTAAAGAGGATGATGGGGAAAGACAGTACAGTACCTGTGTTAGCTTATGCTGTATCAAACAAAGAAAAATAGGACGCTCTGGAAAGCGCTTTTGCAGAAGTACATCAAATTAAATGTATTGGTCACATACACGTGTTTAGCAGATGTTATTGCGGGTGTAGCGAAATGTTTGTGCTTCTAGCTCCGACAATGCAGTAATATCTAACAAGTAATATCTAATAGTTTCACAACATATACCCAAAATACAGGTAAATCTAAGTAAGGAACGGGTTAAGAATATATACATATAAGTCAGAGCGGCATTGGACTAAGATACAGTAGAATAGTATAGAGTAAAGTTAATACATATGAGATGAGTAATGCAAGATACGGAGACATTAATAAAGTGGCTTGTGTTTCATTTCCTTAAAGTGGCCAGTGATTACTAATCTATGTCTATACGCAGCAGCCAGCAGATGTGCTGGAGATTGCTTTTTAGCAGTCTGATGGCCTTGAGATAGAAGTTGTTTTTCAGTCTCTCGGTCCCAGCTTTGATGCACCTGTACTGACCTCGCCTTCTGGATGATAGCGGGGTGAACAGGCAGTGGCTCGGGTGGTTGATGTCCTTGATGATTTATTGGCCTTCCTATGGCATTGGGTGATGTAGGTGTCCTGCAGGGTGGGAAGATTTCCCCCAGTAATGCGTTGAGCAGACCGCACCACCCTTTGGAGAGCTTTGCGGTTGTGGATGGTGCAGTTGCCGTACCAGGCCTGACAGGATGCTCTCAATTGTGCATCTGTACATTTTTGTGAGGGTTTTAGGTGTTAAGCCAAATTTCTTTAGCCTCCTCCTCCCTGTAGTCTTATCATTGGTAATCAAGCCTACTACTGTTATGTCGTCTGCAAACTTGATGATTGAGTTGGAAGCGTGCTTGGCAACGCTGTCATGGGTGAACATGGAGTACAGGAGGGGGCTGAGCAAGCACACTTGTGGACACCAGTGTTGAGGATCAGCGAAGAGGTGTTGTTTCCTACCTTCACCACCTGGGGGCGACCCGTCAGGTAGTCCAGGACCCAGTCGCACAGGGCGGGGTTCAGTCCCAGGGCCTCGAGCTTGATGATGAGCTTGAAGGGTACTATGGTGTTGAATGCTGAGCTATAGTCAATGAACAGCATTCTTACATAGGTATGCCTCTTGTCCAGATGGGACAGGGCAGTGTGCAGGCGATTGCATCGTCTGTTGATCTATTGGGGCGGTAAGTAAATTGAAGTGGGTCTAGGGTGGCAGGTAGGGTGGAGGTGATATGATCCTTAACTAGTCTTTCAAAGCACTTCCTGATGACAGAGGTGAGTGCTACGGGGCGATAAGTCATTTAGTTCAATTACCTTTGCTTTCTTCTGTGGAGACAACAGACTGGGATAGGGAGAGATTGAATATATCTGTAAACACACCAGCCAGCTGGTCTGCGCATGCTCTGAGGACATGCTCTGAGGACATGCTCTGAGGACATGGCTAGGGACATAACGTTGACAATAAGTGATGAATGTAAAAGGAAGAAAAGAAAAAGATGTATATTGTAAGAAGTGGGATTCTTGAGAATCACAGGATGGGGGCGCTAGAGAGCGAGCTATGGAGTAGACATGCTTTGCTCGAGCTCCGCTCTATTTTGAAACAAATTGATATTTATCTTAACCTCTCATGACCTATAACTTCAAACATTGTCTGGCAATGTGACAAAGGGAAAAGGCGCTAAACAAGATCATTTGAATGAGATAGACAACGGGTGCATGAGGTTGAGCAGATGACAGTCGATCACAAGGCCAGGCTACAGGACATAGAGAAACGGTGCACAACATTAAAAAATGACAACAAAACCCTGAAAGCCCGATTGGAAATGCTTGAGTCGCATTCAAGACGCCAGAACATCCGAATATTTGGGATCCAGGAGGACACTGATACTGCCATTGCTGGCTAGTGAAAACTTCAAAACGGCCATCGAAGCCGGCCAAGGGCGTGCCACCAAGGCCATTCATTTCACGGCGGCACTATCCCCAGACCAGGGATCTCATCCTCAAGCTGGCTAGTCAAAAGTGAACTACAATAGAGCCAGGGTGTCTTTCTACCCAGATCTTACCTTGGAGGTGAGGAACCAACAGAAAGAGTATGATGAGTTACGCAACAAATTCAGGGCAGCCAACATCCGATATGGATTCCTCTTCCCAGCCCGTTTTAAGGTGACAGTCGAGGGATCAACACGTACATTTGACAACCCAAAAGAGGCCGATCTGTTCTTGTCAAGCAAGTTCCCTGGCTGAGGATACAGAACGGTTGTGTTAACCAGCTAAAAGGCCAAATACAGGCCAGGAATGTGTTTGAATTTCCTGCCTATATCTTTTCGATCAGAAATGGGGACTTATATGATGGGTGAGATGTTGTGGCTTATATAGCATTGTTTAGCCTATCATGTTTTACCGCCACTCACCCCCTAACGTGAGAGTTAAGTGTTATTTAATATTAGTTTATATGCGGAGCATCTATAGATGATGAGTTAGTTCAAGCTGTATGTCTAGACACCCTAAGGTTTGTGTGTTAGTCAAGGAGTGCTTTGTTTGGGGAAGCCACTCAGTAAAGGGACGGGAGGGGAGGGGGAGGGGGAGGGGGGATGTGTTTTATGTTCACATTTATTAGTACAGGTGGCATGACAAGCTCACGCACGGCGGGACTTTTTTCTTTTGGGCTTTGTATGACAGGAACAATTTGCTCTAAAATAAGAAATGCCACATAGTGACCGAGCACAGAGTAGACCAGGTGGAATAAAGATAGTCAGCTGGAACTGTAATGGCTTAGGGCATGTCGTGAAACGAGCTAAGGTTTTTTCTCATCTTAAATCACTGGGTGCTGACATAGTGCTTCTTCAAGAAACTCACATTAAACGCTCCGCTCAGGCCAAGCTACGAGTCGGCTGGATCGGTCAGATATACCAGTCTAACTTTGGTGCAAAAGCGAGAGGGGTAGCAATCCCGATAAGGAAAAACATTCCTTTTGTTTACTCATCCTCCATTTCGGATCCTAATGGTCGGTATATTATTGTGGCTGGTACACTGAATTCGAAACCAATAACCTTGGTCAGTTTATATGGACCCAACTTTGATGATCCATTATTTTTTCAAATGGTATTTATGGCCATACCAAATATATTGGATGCAAGTGTTATTGTTGGAAGTGACTTTAACTGTATGTTAGATCCTCTTTCAGATAAACACCTATCAAGGTCACTTCAACAATCAAATGCCAGTGTCTGTCTAAATACATTGATGACAAACCTTAACATTGTTGATATTTGGAGACTGATGCACCCAACAGATAGGGATTATTATTTATTTTTTGTTGGACTCCAAACTAATTTCAGCAGCTGCGTCGGTTACCTATCACCCTATCTAATTACGGACCACTCTCCTCTGTCCATGGTGCTGAAACTCGACAATATGCCGACAGGTCGGCGACTGTGACGCTTAGACACATACCTGCTGAAAGATTTGAAGGAGCAGATTGCCTTTTCCCTCTGAGATAACGACACGGGGGATGTTGACGACTCCACCCTTTGGGAATCTTTAAAGGCTGAGATTAGAGGTTACAGCATTTCTTATACATCAGAGAGCAAGACACGCACCAGTACTAGGCTGAGAGAACTTGAAAGAGAGTTAGGGGAACAGGAGAACATTTTTAGGACGAATTCCTCGAATACAGTCCTTGAGAAGATCACAAAGTTGAAATATGAATACAATACCATCCTTTCGAAACGGGTGGGCTCTTTACTTGCTAGAACACAAAGTTATTTTGAACTGCGTAACAAACCACATAAATTATTAGCAAGACAGCTAAAGGCATGTACAGGCATCTAGAGCTATTCACAAAATAAAAGACAAGAAGAGTAAAATAGTAACAGATCCGCAGGATATTAATAATTGCTTTGCACAGTTTTATTCAGAACAATATCAATCAAAATGCGATGCTACTGATCCACAAACTATGGAACGCTTTCTCGCTGAATGTGAACTTCCTAAACTAGACAGGGGGGCAGCTGCTGCACTCGATGCTGGGATAACTTTAGAGGAAATTAACACAGTAATAGCACAATTTCCAAACAGCAATGCCCCTGGGCCCGATGGATATGTAATAGAATTTTATAAGAAGTACTGCGCCAGTCTAGCTCCACTTATGTTGCGAATGTTTAAACGATCCAAACTCCCGCAAACACTATCAGGCTACAATAGCACTGATCTTGAAAAAAGATACATTATCTCTATCATGATCATAAGGGGTAATAGCTCTTGAAGCAGAGAAGGCGTTTGATCAGATTGAGTGGAAGTATATGATGTCGGTTCTGGAGCATTTCGGGTTTGGAAAGGAATGTATTAATTGGATAAGAATTATTTATCCACACCCAATGGCGTCCGTGGTAACCAATCAAGAAGTGTCACAGTCATTCTGCCTGCTCAAGGGCTGCTGACAGGGGTGCCCTATTTCGCCTGCTCTCTTCGCTATGGCCATGAAACCCCTTGCTACTTGCATTCGGGGCTGTTAAAATAAAAGACACGCAGCACAATATTTCCCTATATGCAGACGATGTTCTTTTGTTTTTATCCAAGCCTAAAATTTCTATTCCCCCTTACTTAACTTGATAAATACATTCGGCTCCTTCTCTGGCTACAAGATAAACTAGCAAAAAAGCGAATTGATGCCAGTATCACGGCCTGTGGATATGCAAATTCTGAAATCTACCCCATTTAGAACAGTGATGGACAAGTTCACAAGCCTTGGCATTGTAGTGACGAGACCTTGATCAGCTATTGAAAGCGAATTGGGACATGAAAATTTATCAGCTTAAACTAAATATAGATTTTTGGGAAACTCTGCCTACCTCCTTGGTTGGTCGTATAAACGCTATTTACCCAGGTTTCTTTACCTCTTCCAATGTCTACCCAATTTCATACCACAAAGCTATTTTAAGAAACCTTTATGGGATAACAAGGCAGCCAGAATTTCAAAGAAGAATTTATGCAAGTACAAGATAGAGGGGGGTTTAGGCCTTCCACACTTTAAGCTGTATTATTGGGCTGCTAATCTGAACATTAGCTGGAGGGAAAGTTTACCTGGAGGGAAAGTTTACCTGGGATGCTACAGAAGGATATGCCTTCAAGGCTTTTGATTGAGCAGGCCTCCTGTCAACGTTCCTCACTCTCTGCACTTGTTAATAGTCCATCATATGTGAAAAAAATCCATTTATAACTCTAATCCAGTCATTTGTCATACTCTTAGGATCTGGAAACAGATTAGGTATTTACTTAACATACCCACTGTATACATCAATGATGTCGCTCTTGCTGCTGTTTAGTCTCTGATCCATCTCTACGCAGACGGCACCATTCTTTATACCTCTGGGCCTTCTTTGGAAACTGTGTTAACAACCCTCCAGGCGAGCTTCAATGCCATACTACTCTCCGTGGCCTCCAATTGCTCTTAAATAGTAAAACTAAATGCATACTCTTTAACCGATCGCTGCCTGCACCTGCCCGCCTGTCCAACATCACTACTCTGGACGGCTCTGACTTAGATTATGTGGACAACTACAAATACCTAGGTGTCTGGTTAGACTGTAAACTCTCCTTCCAGACTCACATCAAACATCTCCAATCCAAAGTTAAATCTAGAATTGGCTTCCTATTTCGCAACAAAGCATCCTTCACTCATGCTGCCAAACATACCCTTGTAAAACTGACCATCCTACCAATCCTCGACTTCGGCGATGTCATTTACAAAATAACCTCCAATACCCTACTCAATAAATTGGATGCAGTCTATCACAGTGCCATCTGTTTTGTCACCAAAGCCCCATAGACTACCCACCACTGCGACCTGTACGCTCTCGTTGGCTGGCCCTCGCTTCATACTCGTCGCCAAACCCACTGCCTCCAAGTCATCTACAATACCCTGCTAGGTAAAGTCCCCCCTTATCTCAACTCGCTGATCACCATAGCAGCACCCACCTGTAGCACTCGCTCCAGCAGGTATATCTCTCTAGTCAGCCCCAAAACCAATTCTTTCTTTGGCCGCCTCTCCTTCCAGTTCTCTGCTGCCAATGACTGGAACGAACTACAAAAATCTCTGAAACTGGAAACACTTATCTCCCTCACTAGCTTTAAGCACCAGCTGTCAGAGCAGCTCACAGATTACTGCACCTGTACATAGCCCAATTATAATTTAGCCCAAACAACTACCTCTTTCCCTACTGTATTAATGAATTTATTTATTTATTTATTTTGCTCCTTTGCACCCCATTATTTATATCTCTACTTTGCACATTCTTCCACTACAAATCAACCATTCCAGTGTTTTACTTGCTATATTGTATTTACTTCGCCACCATGGCCTTTTTTGTTGTTGTTGCATTTACCTCCCTTATCTCACCTCACTTGCTCACATTGCATATTGACTTATTTTTCTACTGTATTATTGACTGTATGTTTGTTTTACTCCATGTGTAACTCTGTGTTGTTGTACTGTATGTGTCGAACTGCATTGCTTTATCTTGGCCAGGTCGCAATTGTAAATGAGAACTTGTTCTCAACTTGCCTCCCTGGTTAAATAAAGGTGAAATAAATCAATAAAATCCATTGACAGCCCGATTTGCCTTAATCATGCTTTCCACCCTGCATTGGATGATATGGTGTTTTCACAGTGGAGGGAGAAGGGGCTCGCAACAATTGGTAATTTATACATGGAGGGCCAGTTAGCTTCATTTCAACAATTACAGGGAAAGTTCAACATGCCAACAACACATTTTTTCAGATACCTCCAAATCAGGAATTTCTTAAGGACACATATCCCACAGAATGGCATTAAGCCAAAAAATCCTACATTAGATAGCCTGATCCTTGTCAAACCCCATTCAAAAGGGCCAGTCTAGACTGTATTATGTTACAGGCCCACATAGAGGTATCCACAGATACCATTAAAAGGGTTTGGGAACAAGAACTTGGTTCAGAAATCTCAGATGAGGACTGGGTAGAAGCTCTCAGGAATATAACCCACAGTTCAGTGAATGCCAGGCACAACCTTGTACAGTTTAAGGTGATACACAGGTTAGGTTACTCTAAAGTGAAACTGCATAAAATATTCCTGGACACCTCACCACTGTGTGAGAGGTGCAAGCAGGAGGAGGGGACGTTGACCCACTTATTTTGGACATGTCCTAAATTACATGCTTACTGGGCTCTCATCTTTGATTACTTATCTAGAGCCTTCAATGGAGTTATAGCCCCAGATCCATTGATCACTCTGTTTGGTACAGTTGATGGGAATAACCAGGAGGGGAAGGATGTCTCTCTTTGTACTCTATTAGCCAAAAGGCTCATATTGCAATTTTGGAAATTGGAGACTGTACCTACCTTTGAAATGTGGTTACGGGATTTATGGAATGTAATACATATGGAAAAGATAAGATACAACACCTCCAATAGAAGTCCAGTGTTTTACAAAATATGGCCGCCGATACTGGATAAATGGTCTAGTCCAGCTTCATAACTGTGTTGATGATCTGCTGCTACTCTGTGCTGTACTCCACTCAATATTTATTTTTGGCTGAACTACACTGCTTGTAATGACTATATGCTGTCTTCTTATACATACCACCTAATAGGATTTAGTTTTATTTTGTGTATGTGTGAGTTAAGTTTTGTTTTGTCCTCTAAATTGGCCATCCCATTCAACAGTACAATGAATGTCAATATTTGTATTGCTGTCTTTTTAAATGTATTTTTAATTGGAAAATAATAAGCATATTATTTTTAAAAAAGAGAATCACAGGACGCTGAATTCACCATGTTTGAATTGACATGGGCTCTGGAGGGCCAGGCGAGAATCAATTATGCTACGTTATGTTTAAACATCTGCCTACAGAAGTTCTGGGAAATATTTAAATTTATTTAACAAAATATGGACAATAGGAGTGCTGCCATTAGGAAGGAAACATGTTGTGGTGTTGCCTTTTGTGAAGTCTGGTAAAGATCCATCCAGTCCTGCGAATTATAGACCTATTGCAATTACATCAAATCTCTGTAAACTAATGGAAAAGTTGATTGTGGGTAGATTGTTGTATTATCTGGAACATAAGGGTTTCGTGTCCATCTCAGTGGATTCAGGAAAGGAAGGACTAGCCGAGATGCATTGATAAACAGCTTCTATCTCCAGGCCATCAGACTGTTAAACAGCCACCACTAGCCGGCCGCCGCCCAGTACCCTGCCCTGAACCTGAGTCACTGTTCTAGCCGGATACCACCCAGTACTTTACCCTGCACCTTAGAGACTGCTGCCCTATGTACATAGAGTCATTGAACACTGGTCACTTGAATAAATGTTTACATACTGTTTTACACACTTATATACTTATATATATATACAGTGCCTTATGAAAGTATTCAGAGACCTTAACTTTTTCCAGATTTTGTTACGTTACAGCTTTATTCAAAAATTGATTAAATTGTTTTAATCCCCTCATCAATCCACACACAACAACCCATAATGAAAAAAAAAGTGTTGTGGGTGCAAATTTATGAAAAAACAACAACTGAAATCACATTTACATAAGTATTCAGACTCTTTACTCAGTACTTTGTCGAAGCACCTTTGGCAGTGATTACAGTCTTCTTGGGATTGACTCTACAACCTTGGCACACCTATATTTGGGGAGCTTCTCCAATTCTTCTCTGCAGATCCTCTCAAGCTCTGTCAGGTTGGATGGGGAGCGTCGCTGCACAGCTATTTTCACGGCTCACCAGAGAGGTTCGATCGGGTTCAATCTGGGCTCTGGGCCACTCAAGGACATTCAGAGACATGTCCCAAAGTCACTCCTGCGTTGTCTTTTCTGTGTGCTTAGGGTCGTTGTCCTGTTGGAAGGTGAACCTTCGCCCCAATCTGAGGTCCTGAGCAGGTTTTCATCAAGGATCTCGATGTATTTTGCTCCGTTCATCTTTCACTCGATTCTGACTAGTCTCCCAGTCCCTGCCGCTGAAAAACATCGCCACATCATGATACTGCCACCATGCATCATGTGCCTTTTACAGAGGAGTGGCTTCTGTCTGGCCACTCTACCATAAAGGCTTGATTGTTGGAGTGTTGGAGAGACGGTTGTACTTCTGGAAGGTTCTCCCATCTCCACAGAGGAGCTCTGTCAGAGTGACCATCGGGCTCTTGATCACCTTGATGACCAAGGCCCTTCTTTCCCGATTGCAGAGTCTTGGTGGTTCCATACTTCTTCCATTTAAAAATTATGGAGGCCACTGTGTTCTTGGGGACCTTCAATGCTGCAGACATTTTTTGTACCCTTCCCCAGATCTGTGCCTCGTAACAATCCATTCTCAGAGCTCTACGGACAATTCCTTTGACTTCAACGCTTGGTTTTTGCTCTGACATGCACTGTCAAATGTTGGACCTTATATAGACAGGTGTGTGCCTTTCCAAATCATGTCCAATCAATTAAATTTACCACAGGTGGACTCCAAGTTGTAGAAACATCTCAAGAATGATCAATGGAAACAGGATGCACCTGAGCTCAATTTCAAATCTTATAGCAAAGGGTCTGAATACTTATGTAATAATAAGGTATATCTCTTTTTATTTCTAATGGACATTGCTAAAATGTTTTAAAAAACTGTTTTCACTTTGTCATTATGGGGTTTTGTGTTTATATTGATGAGGAAAAACATACATTTCATCAATTTTAGAATAAGGCTATAACGTAAGAAAATGTGTAAAAAGGGAAGGGGTCTGAATACTTTCCAAGTGCACTGTATGTTATGGAAAGAGC
Organism: Oncorhynchus tshawytscha; assembly: GCF_018296145.1. Classification (NCBI taxonomy): domain Eukaryota; kingdom Metazoa; phylum Chordata; class Actinopteri; order Salmoniformes; family Salmonidae; genus Oncorhynchus; species Oncorhynchus tshawytscha. The sequence goes on along the minus strand of NC_056440.1, from coordinate 38,890,808 downwards.
TTGATTGGAGTCCACCTGTGGTGTCCTTAATGTTTTGTATACTCATTGTGTATATATATACAGTATATCACAAAAGTGAGTACACCCCTCACATTTTTGTAAATATTTGAGTATATCTTTTCATGTGACAACACTGAAGAAATTACACTTTGCTACAATGTAAAGTAGTGAGTGTACAGCTTGTATAACAGTGTACATTTGCTGTCCCCACAAAATAACTCAACACACAGCCATTAATGTCTAAACCGCTGGCAACAAAAGTGGGTACACCCCTAAGTGAAAGTGGCCCAATTAGCCATTTTCCCTCCCCGGTGTCATGTGACTCGTTAGTGTTACAAGGTCTCAGGTGAGAATGGGGAGCAGGTGTGCTAAATTTGGTGTCATCGCTCTCACACTCCCTCATCCCTCATACTCCCTCTGCTGCCTGCAACATCCTCCAGCATGTTCAGTTTGGCGGAGGGGCAGTCATGGTGTGGGGTGGCATTTCTTTGGGGGGCCGCACAGCCCTCCATGTGCTCGCCAGAGGTAGCCTGACTGCCATTAGGTACCGAGATAAGATCCTCAGACGCCTTCTGAGACCATACGCTGGTGCAGTTGGCCCTGGGTTCCTCCTAATGCAAGACAATGCTAGACCTCGTGGCTGGAGTGTGTCAGCAGTTCCTGCAAGAGGAAGGCATTGATGCTATGGACTGGCCCGCCCGTTCCCCAGACCTGAATCCAATTGAGCACATCTGGGACATCATGTCTCGCTCCATCCACCAACAGACTGTCCAGGAGTTGGCGGATGCTTTAGTCCAGGTCTGGGAGGAGATCCCTCAGGAGACCATCCGCCACCTCATCAGGAGCATGCCCAGGCGTTGTAGGGAGGTCATACAGGCACATGGAGGCCACACACACTACTGCGCCTCATTTTGACTTGATTTAAGGACATTACATCAAAGTTGGATCAGCCTGTAGTGTGGTTTTCCACTTTAATTTTGAGTGTGACTCCAAATCCAGACCTCCATGGGTTGATACATTTGATTTCCATTGATCATTTTTGTGTGATTTTGTTGTCAGCACATTCAACTATGTAAAGAAAAAAGTTTTTTTTTAAATATTTCATTAATTCAGATCTAGGATATGTTATTTTAGTGTTCCCTTTATTTGTTTGAGCAGTGTATATATATATATATAATTAGTTGTGATAATTATTGGATTGCAATGGATAGAGGAAGTGCAACTAAGAAGAATAGCAACATGTTCAAATTCTGCATCAGTTTTTTGCCATCTAAGATCTGGGAAAATCAGTATGTGAGGATTTATGGACAGAAATAATGACGATAATGACTTTAAATACAAAATACTGAGTTGGATTGCTGGTAGAAGCAATGAGATGCAAGTTATTAAGGGAGACATTTTTATAGTACAAGGACATCTGTACGAGCGATAATGTCTTGTAGTGGGAACAGAAGAGAGAACGTTATGTTATCTAGGATGAGATTAGGGTACATGGGATTTAATTCTTCTTTGCAATTGATAGGGAAGCATGGTACTGGAATTTGTGATGCGTTTATGGTAAAGTAAATGATTGAACAAGTAGTATTATATTGTGAATTTTATGATGTAGAAAGGGAGAGTTTGTTTTCTAGGGTAAGAGTTGGACGGGGATGGGATTTGGGTGGTATTTTGGGTGGGGGGATGGTAGTAGTGAGGTGAGTAGGGGTTTATTTGATTTGGCTAGAAACACAGGCCTCACACTCCAGTACAGTAGGTGGCGTTGTATGCACCTTTCAGTTGGTTGCAATCTGTCAATACAATTTAAAGAAGAAGAAAAGTATTGTATAGTATGTAAGGTTGCCAAGGGTGGGTTTATTACTGGAAACGTAGGAAATGTACCAGTAAACTACCAGAATTTTGATATCTTTCAAGGATCTATTACAAGACAACTAGTGGCCCTTTTGGGTACTCAAGATTTTCTCAGGTGTCTGTAATGATCTCTGGCCCTCTGTGTGGCCTTATAGCATGTAAAATATATGAAATAATAAGAAAAATAAAAGAATAACATAGCTGTAAAACATTATCCTAAATATAAACGTAGTGAATACCATTGGTGTTTAATATGGTGGTTTCAGAATGAAATATCCTTTATCCTTTTTTTATACCATTTTATTTATTTTACTCTGTCAATATGTACAGTATTTGTTGTCAGTGTTTTGGCATCAAACTGGCAGAAGTTGTGAAGAAAAAAACAATAGTTGAAAGAGTGCCATTGTTGATTAGATGCTTGTTTCATTAATTAGGCTTTTTTTCTCTACTAGAAACTCATGGACAACATGGACAAAAAATAATACTATATATACACTGCTCAAAAAAATAAAGGGAACACTTAAACAACACAATGTAACTCCAAGTCAATCACGCTTCTGTGAAATCAAACTGTCCACTTAGGAAGCAACACTGATTGACAATAAATTTCACATGCTGTTGTGCAAATGGAATAGACAACAGGTGGAAATTATGGGCAATTAGGAAGACACCCCCAATAAAGGAGTGGTGACCACAGACCACTTCTCAGTTCCTATGCTTCCTGGCTAATGTTTTGGTCACTTTTGAATGCTGGCGTTGCTTTGACTCTAGTGGTAGCATGAGACGGAGTCTACAACCCACACAAGTGGCTCAGGTAGTGCAGCTTATCCAGGCACATCAATGCAAGCTGGCACATCATGGCACATCAATGCGAGCTGTGGCAAGAAGGTTTGCTGTGTCTGTCAGCGTAGTGTCCAGAGCATGGAGGCGCTACCAGGAGACAGGCCAGTACATCAGGAGACGTGGAGGAGGCCGTAGGAGGGCAACAACCCAGCAGCAGGACCGCTACCTACGCCTTTGTGCAAGGAGGAGCAGGAGGAGCACTGCCAGAGTCCTGCAAAATGACCTCCAGCAGGCCACAAATGTGCATGTGTCTGCTCAAGCATTTGCCAGAGAACACCAAGATTGGCAAATTCGCCATTGGTGCCCTGTGCTCTTCACAGATGAAAGCAGGTTCACACTGAGCACATGTGACAGACGTGACAGAGTCTGGAGACGCCGTGGAGAACGTTCTGCTGCCTGCAACATCTTCCAGCATGACCAGTTTGGCGGTGGGTCAGTCATGGTGTGGGGTGGCATTTCTTTGGGGGGCCACACAGCCCTCCATGTGCTCACTAGAGGTAGCCTGACTGCCATTAGGTACCGAGATGAGATCCTCAGACCCCTTGTGAGACCATACGCTGGTTCCTCCTAATGCAAGACAATGCTAGACCTCGTGGCTGGAGTGTGTCAGCAGTTCCTGCAAGAGGAAGGCATTGTTGCTATGGACTGGCCCGCCCGTTCCCCAGACCTGAATCCAATTGAGCACATCTGGGACATCATGTCTCGCTCCATCCACCAACACCACGTTGCACCACAGACTGTCCAGGGGTTGGCGGATGCTTTAGTCCAGGTCTGGGAGGAGATCCCTCAGGAGACCATCCGCCACCTCATCAGAAGCATGCCCAGGCGTAGTAGGGAGGTCATACAGGCACGTGGAGGCCACACTCACTACTGAGACTCATTTTGACTTGTTTTAAGGACATTACATCAAAGTTCAATCAGCCTGTAGTGTGGTTTTCCACTTTAATTTTGAGTGTTACTCCAAATCCAGACCTCCATGGGTTGATAAATTTGATTTCCATTGATAATCTTTGAGTTTTTGTAAAGAAAAAAGTATTTAATAAGAATATTTCATTCATTCAGATCTAGGATGTGTTATTTTAGTGTTCCCTTTATTTGTTTGAGCAGTGTATATATATATATATATATATATATATATATTTTTTTTTTTTTAAAGGTTTTTGTGTATAAATGACAAGTTAGGTAAGCTTGTAATAGATTGCTGTTAACTATCTGGAGATTCTGGTAACTTTGGTAAATTACTTGTAGCGTTGCAACCGTAATAGCATATTTAGGTTTAGAAACTCTTGTGGTTTAGCCACAGTTTAGCGCAAACCTTGATGGCGCAAATCATTTGAGCACAGCTTTGTTGGACAACGGAGGAAGATGAGAGGACAAGACAATCACAGTAAAGCTGAAAATACAGTATGTAGGCAGCTGTGTACTTACCGTTTATTTTCCCTGTAGTAGAGCTTTTGAAGTTTTGAAGAACTAACCAACTGTCAAAATGGCAAAAAATGTGGCCACCAGTCATATACAGTAAGTAACACCTAGCTGCTGATAAGCTAAGTCGACCATTATAATGTAAGCAAACTTTGTTGTGAGCACAGGTGTACGCCCTAGTCTAAACATTTCATTATAGGCAGGGTACAGGTTGACATTTCAAATACAGCTAGTGCGCTAGGCCCAGAGATATCCTATTAAATTACTAGAGGGACTGTGTCATGAACCATCAAAGTTACAGAATGGTATGATAATGGCAGCCTTTTCTGTCAGGGAGAAATTCAAACCAGTCAAATGCTGCATTCAAGACAACTCGGAACTCCACAACTCAGACATTTCTGACTTGAAAACTGAGAGTTTCCCATTTGAAAAGTATCAGAATCAACGAAATGAAAGCTCCATGAAGAAAACGTACGCATGTAGAGGCAGTTCATCATCTTTCTACTAAATCTGTCTGGATATCTACCCAGCATACATACAGTGCAGATAATCTTCAAATGCATTGTTTAACAGAATACCTTTTACACAACAGCACTGGCTGACCATGGTTGACCAACTCCCTTTCCAAAATGACTGATCTTTTACAGTATACTGTTATAAGAAGGTTCAAGTCCATTCTAGTATTCAAATTCCTAATTCTATGGCTTACATTTTTTTTCTGACTTTGTGAAATTGTAAATGGGGTAGTTGAAACTGTCATATTAATTTGCAACCTAATTGTCCTCCTAATTATGAATCTTCTGTTGCCAAGGTTTCAATTAGGCTTTTAAATTATATGCGAAATGAGAAATGGGTTAAAAATCCAACATGATAATCATGTCGCAAGCAGCTTAAGTGTGGGCCGCAGCTGCAAGAGCATACCATGTAGAATAGAAAACAAAACATCCACACACATGCAGGTTAGCGTTTTTCATCATGAATCTTGTTCTAGGGGCATCTCTGCAGAGTGGTCACTAGCTAGCACAGCCACAAAGTCATAAAATCGAATTGTAAACCTAACCTTAACCACACTGCCAAAGCTAACCGTACATTAAGATTAAAAGCAAATTCTATCCCAATAAACGTCAACCTGCCACACCTAACCCTAACCTGTACTCTTACCCTAACCCAAAAACCTAACCCTAATCCTAAAACTAACCCTAGCTCCTAACCCCTATCGTAATTCTAACCCTAAAATGAATTCCAACCTTATCCATAATACCCCCTAGAAATAGCGCTTGACCTCGTTGGGACTAACAAAATGTCCCCAGTTGATCAAATGTTTTGTTTGTTTACTATTCTTGTGGGGACTTCTGGTCCTCACAAGAATAGTTAAACACGTCAACACACACGCACACCAAAGTCTAGGATTTTATCACACTTGTGAGAAGTGTGGTGTTATCATTTGTCTTTGCTTATAAAAAAGGAAACCACAGTTTTTTTAATGTTATACACTGAATACAGCATTTTAGTAATACAATTATATTATATATAATATATATATAATATACTGTTCCACTGATATCTACACTGAATTCCCTGAAGTCTCGCCACTCATATTTGGGGATATTCACAGTTAAGCTATTTCTGTACTGTAGACTACTATAGCTTAGTGTTTGTAGTTGCTTTTAGGTTGTTGTTATGTATGCATATTTGTGAGTGGCAGTGGTTTCCAAGTTTCATAGCTGATGTGTGAGGTCCTGAATAATTAAACAGTTCTGACAGCAACACAGGGGTGCGTTACCATGGTAGCCCCTCACCGTGGACTTGCCACACTGTAGGGTAATGTAAATCTCTTCCGTGCTTAATGTCAGAGGAGGGTTGCTCTCCAGAACAGGGCACAGAATGGCATTATGGCAGTCAGAGAACACGTTGTAGCCAACCTACCACAGCTTTAAGTGCACAATGAGTGGAGTAAGACCTTTGATATAGGCAAAGCATAAATCATTTCATACCCACTACATAGATTAGGCTGGTTAAAGAACTAGGCCTGTAAAACAGTGATTTCATAAATCTCAAGACTGGTTCTTCAGGAAGTATATTTGGGTAGCTGCCATATGCCCAAAACAAGAGTGTAAAAATGATTTATTCTAAAATGAAAGTTAAAATACATATAAATATTTGTATGATTTTTTTTGTTATTTCTGACTATAAATCAGTCATCATATTCTGGAATTCCAATTGAAAAACACAATTTCCTTGTACAATGATAACCAAGTGTCTTCCTATTACATTTTGAGTAAGATTTACTATTATTTTTTCCAAACCTGGATAAAACGGAATTATAAGTATTGTGTGTTATGATGATGTTACTTGCCACGTGCTTAAAGGGGCAGTGCAGTTAAAAACGTGATGTACATGTGTTTTCAATTATATTTCCACACTATGAGGTCAAAATGACACTTCGAAATTGTGAAAATTATGACAATGCCATTTTGTGTAAGAGCCGTTTGAAAAATATGTCAGGAATTTCAGCCTGTTCAGGTGGGATGGAGTTTTTGACCCAAATCATGTCATCACAATCTGATCTGTTTATTCTGACCAATGACCAGTCTTCTTTAATTTGCATATGTAACCTCCTACTTTTAAAGGGGTATGCGGGGTAGGCGCTAAAGTAAAAATATTTAAATTTGTATCAACATGCCCACATGATCAGACCGAGCAATTAAATGGAAAAAGGACGCTCAGGGAAATAAATGATAAAAATATATTTTGAGTTATTTTTATGAAATTAACATGCATAGTGATTTATTAGACACATAGTGATGATTAAAAAATAAATAAATACGGCATTCTTTAAAAAAAAATGGTCCTTTCATTTATCAGCGTCACCCCATAGGACAGTATGTCACATCATTGAAAAAAACACAACAGGCAGTCAAATTGTACAGTTAAAACATATTAATGATGCATCCAGAAGTTTCACACCATTCTAAAATGCAACTCCTAAACATTAGCAATGGATCCTTGTTAAAGAATTTAATGTGCACTCATTACAATTACCGGCCCTCGAGAGAGTCCTGTTTAAAAAAAATTGGTATACCTCCCTGAGTTGTCAGTGGTTAATTTGCATGCCTGCTGCCTTAGTCCTTGGGTATTGTAGCCATTTCTCAGTCTCGCTCTCCCGAATCGAACTCTGATTCCCTGTTACCCATGGTCATTATAGTAAAATAGCTTATGGACATCAGAACATCCATCACTAACCTCGATTTGGAAGAGGACTTCTTCAATGAGTTGGTTATCCCAGACCAGGCCAAAACCAAAACCTCCGACGCTTGAGGAAGGAGGAAACTGCGGTCATCTTTGGGGATACCTGACAAGACTACATCGGAGAGTGGATAAATCGTCTCTACCCTCTGTTCTATTGGCTATGTTCGAGACTATCCTATCAATGTGATATGAAGAACTGTAATATCCTATATTTCTCCAATTTGTGGCTGTACAATGACATGGTAAATATAAATCTTGCTGCTTTTTCTATACATCGTCAGGACAGTACTGTGGTGTCAGGGAAGCTCAGGGGAGGGGTGTGTGCCTCTTTCTTAACAACAGCTGATGCACAATCTCTAATATTAATCATGAAGTCTCGAGGGTTTTGCTCGCCTGAGTTAGAATACCTCATGATAAGCTGTAGACCATACTATTTACCAAGAGAGTTTTCATCTATATTTTTTCGAACTATTTATTTACCACCACAAACCGATGCTGGCACGAAGATCGCACTCAACGAGCTGTATAGAGCCATAAGCAAACAAGAAAATGCTCATCCAGAGGTAACACTCCTAGTGGCCGGAGACTTTAATGCGGGAAAACTGAAATCCGTTTGACCTAATTTCTACCAGCAGGTCACCTGCGCAACCAGAGACAAAAAAAACCTCTAGATCACCTTCACTCCACACACAGAGACATATACAAAGCTCTCCCTTACCCTCCATTTGGCAAATCTGACTACAACTACATCCTCCGGATTACTGCTTACAAGCAAAAACTCAAAAAGGAAGTACCTCAACTAGCCTGTACCCCGCACACTGACTCAGTACCGGTGCCCCCTGTATAGAGCCTCGTTATTCTTATTGTGTTACTTTTTATTATTACTTTTATTTAGTCTACTTGGTAAATATTTTCGTCTTCTTGAACTACACTGTTGGTTAAGGGCTTGTAAGTAAGCATTTCACTGTTAGGTCTACACTTGTTGTATTCGGCGCATGTGACAAATAAAGTTTGATTTGACTTGACACCCTCAATACAGAAGTGGTCCGATGAAGCGGATGCTAAGCTACAGGACAGTTTCGCTAGCACAGACTGGAATATATTAAGGGTTTCATCCGATGGCATTGAGGAGTTTACCATATCAGTCACCATCTTCATTAATAAGTGCATCGACAATGTCCGTACATACATATCCCAACCCAAAGCCATGAGTACATTACCATTAGCTAAAGACTTTCTATACTCGCTTTGAGGCTAGCAACAATGAACCATGCATGAAAGCACCAGCTTATCCGGAAGGCTGTGTGACCACGCTCTCCGTGGCCGATGTAAGACCTTTAAACAGGTTAACATTCACAAGGCCGCAGGGCCAGATGGATTACCAGGACACGTACTCAGAGCATGCTCTGACCAGCTGGCAAGTGCCTTTACTGACATGTTCAACCTCTCACTAACCCAGTCTGTAATACCTACATGTTTCAAAAAGACTACCATAGTCCCTGTCTCCAAGAACGCCAAGATAACCTGTCTAAAGGACTATCGCCCCGTAGCACTCACATCTGCAGCCATGAAATGTTTTGAAAGGCAGGTCATGGCTCAAATCAACACCATCATCCCAGACACCCTGGACTCACTCCAATTCAGATACCGCCCCAATAGATCCACAGATGACACAATCTCAATTGCACTCCACACTGACCTTTCCCACCTGGATAAAAGGAACTCCTACGTGAGAATGCTGTTCATTGACTACAGCTCAGCGTGCAACACCATAGTGCCCTCCAAGCTCATCACTAAATTAAGGACCATGTGATTAAACACCTCCCTCTGCAACTGGATACTGGACTTTCTGATGGGCCACCCCCAGGTGGTGAGGGTAGGCAACAACACATCCGACACGCTGACCCTCAACACTGGAGGTCCTCAGGGGTGCGTGCTTCGTCCACTCCTGTACTCCCTGTTCACCCACAACTGCGTGGCCATGCACAATTCCAACACCATCATTAAGTTTGCAGACAACATGACTGTGGTAGGCCTGATCACTGACGATGATGAGACAGCCAACCGAGATGAGGTCAGGGACCTGGCAGTGTGGTGGAGAGCCGAGTACGCCCCCATCCACATCGACGGGGATGTAGTGGAGCAGGTCCTCGGTGTCCATATTTCTTAGGAATTATTATGGTCCACACACATCAACAAAGTCGTGAAATGGGCACGACAATGCTTCTATCCCCCTAGGAGGCTGAAAAGATTCAGCATGGGCCCCTCAGATCCTCAAAAAGTCCTACAGCTGCACCATTGAGACCATCTTGACTGGCTGCATCACCGCTTGGTTTGGCAACTGCTTGGCATCAGTACATCACTGGGGCTGAGCTCCCTGCCATCCAAGACCTCTATACCAGGCTGTGTCAGAGGAGGGCCCTAAAAATGGTCAAGACTCCAACCACGCAAGTCATAGACTGTTCTCTCTGCTACTGCACGGCAAGCAGTACGGATGCAAGTCTGGAACCAACAAGACCCTGAACAGCTTCTACCACCAAGCCATAAGACTGATAAATAGTTCATTAAATAGTTAACCAATAGCTACCCGGACTATCTGCATTCATCCTCTTTGCACTAACTCTTTTGACTCATCACATACATTGCTGTTAATGTTTATTATCTATCCTGTTGCCTACCTATATGTACATATCTACCTCAATTACCTCATACCCTTGCACATGTACTTGGTACTGGTACTCTGCTAGAATCTTGACTAGAACCAAACATTTTTATCATATTACTCCAGTGCTGGCCTCTCTACACTAGCTTCCTGTTAAGGCTAGGGCTGATTTCAAGGTTTTACTGCTACAAAGCATTACATGGCCTTGCTCTTACCTATCTTAACGATTTTGAGAATTTCTAAGCAAACAGCTGGAGGCAGAGCTTTTTCCTATAGAGCTCCATTTTTATGGAATGCTCTGCCTATCCATGTGAGAGACGCAGACGCAGACTTTAAGTCTTTACTGAAGACTCATCTCTTCAGTAAGTCCTATGATTGAGTAACTGGCTTACTGGTGCTCTTCCATGCCGTCCCTCGGAGGGGTGCGTCACTTGAGAGGGTTGAGTCACTGACTTGATCTTCCTGTCTGGGTTTGCGCCCCCGCTCGGGTTTATGCTGTGGGAAAAATCTTCATGGGCTATCCTCAGCCTTGTCTCAGGATAGTAGGTTGGTGGTTGAAGATATCCCTCTATTGGTGTGGGGGCTGTGCTTTGGCAAAGTGTGTGGGGTTATCTCTCTCTCTCTCTCTCCCTGAGCCCTAGGACTATGCCTCAGGACTATCTGGTCTGATGACTCCTTGCTTTCCCCAGTCCACCTGGTCGTGCTGCTGCTCCAGTTTCAACTGTTCTGCCTGTGGCTATGGAACCCTGACCTGTTCAGCGTTCTACCTTGTCCCGGACCTGCTGTTTTCAACTCTCTAGAGACAGCAGGTGAATGATCGGCTATGAAAAGCCAACTGACGTTTACTCCTGAGGTGCTGACCTGTTGCACCCTCTACAACCACTGTGATTATTATTATCTGACCCTGCTGGTCATCTATGAACATTTGAACATCTTGGCCATGTTCTGTTATAATCTCCACCCGGCACAGCCTGAAGAGGACTGACCACCCCTCATAGCCTGGTTCCCCTCTAGGTTTCTTCCTAGGTTCCGGCCTTTCTAGGGAGTTTTTCCTAGCCACCATGCTTCTACACCTGCATTGCTTGCTGTTTGGGGTTTTAGGCTGGATTTCTGTACAGCACTTTGAGATATCAGCTGATGTAAGACGGGCTATATAAATACATTTGATTGATTGATTATCGTTACTCATTGTGTATTTATTCCTCATGTGTTATGTCTTTCCAGAAGCCTTGAGAAAATTGTCTGGCTGCGGGGACTGTGCAGGGGGGATTATCACTACTACTTGTACTTACTTGTGGTACAGCCACTGTTTCATCCTTTAGTTCTCCCTCATATGATGAGTACAGCGACCGCAATGAGAAAGCATAATGTTACTTAGCTTTTCGGCTGGTGGAGGTCTTGCAGATCCATGTCTAGATAAAGCATCAGGGCTGAAAAAGTTTAATGAAAAAAGTACAGCGAGGACAAAACTAAGATGTTGGTAAGTGTTTTAAATACAGAGTTTGATTAAAAGTAAGAGAGACAACAGAATTAACTTGTGACCCATGTTAAAAAAACAGAGCTTTTAAATATATGTCAAAATTTGAACCTATTTAAATGAAGTGTTTGCCATTGTGAACAGTCAGATCAAAACCCTGGTGAGGATGACGAGAATGCAGATTAGCTTCCCTGAGACTTCTGACTAATGTTCCCTCAAAAAAATATTTGGCCACGGAGCAAATGTCAGGTTTGCTGAGAAACTTGAACTTTCGGGACAATTCTGTACAACTCCCAGCATGCGTTTACTGTGAACACTGAGGCTATACCCGCTTTAAGATGTAGCCATCTAGGCTACTGTTGCTATTTGATCATAATGTTGGCCTATCAGAGTGGCCTATCATCAAAAACAATGAAGAAAATGCATCCCATAACATTTTAATAACATGGAAATAGCTGTTCTGTCATTCAACCTATAGTAGCAGCCAATGTGTGGTGTTCATTGTAGGCCTGCATTCCATGAGACTTTTGATTAAAAAAACATGCAGGGTTTGACATTAACCTGTTAATCCACTTGTCCTTCAGACAAGGAGATAACTGAACATGCTGTTGTGTTGTTTGATGCAGGAAACCACTGTACAAAATAAAGTTCATTATTATTCCCATACCATTATTACAGAGAATCAGATAAATTATGCTACCCTCTGCCTATTGGCTCAAAATACAACACTGCCCCTTTAAGATAAAAAAAAGCTCTTTACCTGACTCGCTTTTCAAAGATGTCTAGAAAAGCACACTTTTTGTGGTCTTGTAGGAAGTAGTGATGGGCATTCCCGGCTCTTTTCAGTGAGCCGGCTCGTACTGCTCAGCTCACCAAAAAGAGACGGCTCTTTTGGCTCCCAAACGGCTCTTTAAAAAATATATGTTTTGTATTTTTTCAAGTCAAACAGTTTGCGATAGTTTGACTATGATTGGTTTTCATTTAAAAATGCATTGGTTTGTCATGAAAAAGAATGCTATTAAACATTTGCATTTAAAGTATAACTTTTTAAATGTATATGAACAAAGTGCATATAAATGTAACAATTCAAAACGAATACAATCTGAACAGCATAACAATAGAACATTGCACCATATCAAAGAAAAATAAATAACAATGTGCAAAACTGCAGCATCCCTCTTATAACATTAAACTGGTCCCTCTTTTCTCTCTCTTCTTTATTGCCATGTTATAACCAGCAGCACACAGCAATGCTGACCATCATTTGCTTTTATGAGAGATTTGCATTCAGAAATGCAAGCTGCCTCCCTTTTTGAGGGGGTGATGCGGTTTCTTCTCTCAGTAATTACTAGTCCAGTTTTCGAGAAGAACCTCTGAGGGACTAGATGTGGCCACTTTGCAGTCTCCCTGTCATGACTTTAGTAAGCCGTGGGTAGACAGGTTTTTCCACCAGCTCAGACCTGCAGATCTATGCAGGAGGGGCTCCTCCAAATAGGATCGGACCTCCATTATAGCATCTGCTGAGGGATTCCTTCGTGCTGCATCCCCAGGTGCTCTCTCGTCAAACAGCATTCAATTAGCAGACGTTTGTGGCACTACTGCTGGTGCTTCTGCTCCCTCTTCTTCCTGTTGCCCTGGTGCATGAGCCAGCTGACTGCTGGGGCTGTCCCTCCCTGCTGCTGAGCTTATTCTTTGAAGAGCTTCATCAATCGCTCTGGCATCACTGAAGGCTAACTTCTTAAACCTGGGGTCAATTGCAGCAGTTTCTGATAGTACGTGATTATATTCCATTCTGTAGAACTTTCTGTCCGTTGATGAACATAGGGAGTCTGTCAACTCTGTCACATGTCCTGTGGTTACATTTGCTTCTCTCTGGCAGCTGGCTGTGATTCGCTGCAGACCCTTCCACAGGAGTATCATTTTTGAGGCTGTCACATAGCTGAAAAGAGAGAACAGTAACTTATTAGTTCAGGGTTATGTTTTGTCTACTGATACTACATTCTCATCTACTGCTCATATACATATATAATGCTGGATTAAATAATTATGCAGTAATAACTGCATATTGTACCTCTCTCCACTGATCTCCACAGTGACCTGCTCAAAGGGTTCTAGGACTCTGCACACCTCCTCCACCACCTTCCATTCCTCTTGGGTCAGAGTATCAACAGGTGCATTGACAATGGCCAGGGTAGAGATGATGGCATCCTTTGACTCAAGAAACCGCTTCAACATATACAATGTTGAATTCCACCTTGTTGTGCAGTCTAGTTTAGGCCTCAGTTCAGGCATCCCCATCTGGTGCTGTGTAGACTTCGGATTTTCAGCACGTATTCCACAGAAGTATTCCACAGCTGCTTTCACTTTGTCCACAGTGGGCTTCATCACCTTCAGATCATCTCTTACAATCAGGTTGATTGTGTGGGCAAGACATGGATGATGGGTCCATTTTAAAATGTTCATGGCTTTGGTTATGTTAGCTGCATTGTCGCTAACACAATAGACAACTTTTCCATCTACTTACCATTCTCTGGCCACTCAACAGTTCCTCTGCCAAGTTCTCTGAGGTGTGTCTGTCGCTGAAATCAAAGCAGTCCAGAAGACAGCTAGACATCGAGAAATCTTCAATGAATTGACATGTAACCAACATGTAAGAAGTGGTTACCCTTGAGGTCCAGCAGTCAGTGGTAAGGCAAACTGCAGTAGCTTTTTGGACTTTCCCGCACTGAAGCCTGTGTGCTCTCGTACAGTTGTGGAATAAGTGATTTTGAAAGGGTTTTCCTGCTTGGAATTGTGTACATTGGATTTAGACTTTTGCTATAATTTCTAAAACCTCTGTCCTCCACAATCGAAAATGGCTGGAAATCGGTGGGAATCATTTTAGCCAATGCAATATCAATTTGGCCTTGTTTTGCTACTGACATAGACTTTGGCATACACTGGTCCATAGACGACTGCATTGCTGTGGGTCGCGGAGTAGACCTACTTGACTGAGTGGATACATCTCCACGTGTGGAGGTGCTGGCTCCACCACGAACACTAGCAGGCCCGCTAGTTTCTCAAAGCTCTGCTACAGCTAGCTTCCCAGTTGGGTGCACAGTTCGCATATGCTGGTGTAGGTTGTGCGTAGAACCGGCTTTATATGAGATTTAGTTTTGGCAAATTGTACACTGTGCTCTAACATTGTCTAAATTATTAAAATGAATCCAAATGCTACTGTGCTTCCGACTCATTTTCCATCTGTTGTTTTCACAGCTGTCCTTCCTCTCTCTCCTTGGCTGCTAAGTGTGTGACTGTGAGTGAGTTGGCTCAGCCCTCCCTCACGCATCTTTGGTTCATTGGTTGACACTGCGTGTCTGATTAACAGGAACAACAGGTGAGGTTGTTAGTCTGAGCAGACAGTCAGAATGAATGTTTGCATTTAGGCCTATATTATTATTTTTATTTTTTCGTTCTTTGAATTTGTTAATTCTATTCATTTACATTTTTTGGTTATTCATATTGTAATTTAAAAAATATTTTTATAAATAGATTCGGCTCTTCCGATATGCGAACTGGCTCCCAACGTTCACCTACAAGAGCCGGCTCTTAGAGCCGACTCGTTCGCGAACGACCCATCACTAGTAGGAAGACGATCACTCCACCAGTGCTGACTACAAATGATCTATAACTAGGCTAATAACTCACTAACTATTCAAGGATATAAACGAAAAGTGCATACATTGCTACATGCAGCTCTCACTTTGATCTTAAACCATGCACTCACGACTGCTCATGCTGTAAACACAGTCCAGTTAAAAGTAAATGGCACATATCCATATATGGCAGTGATCTATTTGCATATAGGCCTAGTGCAGCTCTGATTAGTTATGCCGCACCTGTCTGTGTAGAGTGAGAGCTGAGCATGTCAATGCAATAGAATTCTACTCGCATGATTTCTGCCTACAACAACATTTCTTGCATAGTTTGTTTTGTGCATATATTGCATTGAAAGTAGCAAATATGATTTGATCACAAATGCCACAGTTAAGGGAAACGTTGATAGTATTAACAGGGAAAACTCTAGAACAGTGGTCACCAACGTTTTCTGAGTCAAGATAATTTTCAAGTCAAAATGCAAGCAAAGATCTTCCGCTCAGAAGTTTTTTTTAACATGACTTAAAAAACATAAGCATTTGCAACATGAACCAATTAAAAACAGTTAGGTAGCAATGAGGTTTGTGCAGTAAGCTATAGGCCCAATACGTTATCACCGCATATTGGCTTTGCTTGAATTGCCCTGCCAATGCATTGTTGTTAGGGTCATTTTTTTCATTATATTTCAACATTTGAGGTAGGCTATATGATCACAGCAGTAATAGATCCGTTGTAGTATTACTTGTGAGACACGGCTGAGTGGTTCAAATGATTCAAATAATTTGTGAGGCAGATGGTGCCTGCATCTATGGTCACTCTCAGCAGTGGTAGAAAGCAGCAGACTGAGGGTCCACCTCTCAACATCCCTCCAGTCTCCCTTTCCTTCACTGACCAAAAAGGGACAATGTCTTCCAGCTGATGGCAAAAGTTGAGTTGCACCGCATAATTTTTGCCTAATGCACAAATTCATGTTACTATGAACAGAGAAAGTGAAATATTCCTTGATATAAAAAAGACCCAACCCGCTAATAATAACAACGAAGGCCAATCGATACACTTTCCTACTCATTCACTACCGGAGTGCTTGTTGTAATGCTGAGTGGAAATAGGAAGAATGTGCATTTTATGGCTTATAAGTGTTGAATACAAAGTGTTGACAGTGCTGAGTAAGAACTTAAACAGCATCTCTTTGTTGTATTCATTGACAGTCTCTCTCTAGTCATGGTTTTAAACGTTTTGAAATCTCACAGTATCAACTTTGCTGTAGATTTTTTTTATGCCTTCTACCTTACTGCGTACACGGTCATCTGAGCCATCCGATTGGCCAGCGGTAGGCCTATAGTACACTTGATTGGCTCTGCAGGCCCGCTGGGAAGACAGAATTTATACCTTCAGATATTTTAAATGGTTCAAAATGGCAACAGTTCACCTACGCGGTGCACAGGGCAGCTGAATCGGGGCAATCGGGCCAACAACCCGGGACGAAAAGGGAAAAAAAAGGAAACAAGGCTTTATGTTTTTTTTTTTTACAGAAATGTTTGGCGATCGGCTAGGAACTACTGCTCTGGTACGTTGAGTGAAGTTCAATGTCGTGCTTCTCTCCATGGGCTGATATTTATTCTATGCAGCAGTCCTGGGGGAGCTGTGCAGCAGTCCTGGGGGAGCTGTGCAGCAGTCCTGGGGGAGCTGTGCAGCAGTCCTGGGGGAGCTGTGCAGCAGGCTCTGGGTTACTGCGCACCCGTGCATGCACACAGCTTAAAGGGAACATTGTTTCTGACAATTTGTGCAAAAATTCTTCAGTTGTGCAAACCCACAATGTGGAGGTCCTGAGTTGGCATGCCAAATTCTCTAAAACGACGTTGGAGGTGACTTATGGTAGAGAAAGTAACATTAAATTCTCTTGCAACAGCTCTGGTGGACATTCCTGCAGTCAGCTTGCCAATTGCACACTCCCTCAAAACTGTGGCATTGTGTTGTGTGACAAAACTGCACATTTTAGAGTGGCCTTTTATTGTCCCTAGCAGAAGCTGCACCTGTGTAATGTTCATGCTGATAAATCAGCTTCTTGATATGCCACACCTGTCAGGTGGATGGATTATCTTGGCAAAGGAGAAATGCTCACTTACAGGGATGTAAACAAATTTGTGCTCAAAATTTGAGAGAAATAAGCTTTTTGTTTGTATGGAAAATTTCTAGGATATTTTATTTCCGCTCATGAAACATGCGACCAACATTTTGCGTTTATATTTTTGTTCAGTATAAAATGCAATGTACAGTAGTATAAGTATTAGAATGAGCTATCGAAAATACAGTATTTGTTTGTGTGTGTGTGTGTGCGTGTGTTTGTGAGTATGAGGTGTGTGTTTTGTGTGGGTGAGTGTGCATCACCTGATAGATGGCTAGTGATGGCTGTTCGACAGTCTGATGGCCTGGTGATAGAAGCAGTTTTTTAGTCTCTCAGTCTTGGCTCTGATGGGTAGCGGAGTGAACAGTCCGTGGCTCGGGTGACTGAGGTCCAGCGTGCCCCCCGGTGATGCGTTGGGCTGACCGAGAGACTCTCTGGAGAACCATGCGGTTGAGGGGGGTGCAGTTATGTACCAGCTTAACAGAATGCTCTCAATGGTGCATCTGTAAAAGTTTGTCAGGGTCTTAGGGGCCATGCCGAATATCTTCAGCCGCCTGAGGTTGTATAGGTACCACAGTGTTGGTGTTGCGAGACCCTTTCAAGTCAAATCAAAGTTATTTGTCACATGCGATAAATACAACAGGTTACCTTACCGTGAATTGCTGTGGCCCCGTCGATGAGGATGGAGCATGCTCCAGAGTCTCCTGTAGTCCACAATCAGCTAGGGCTCTAGCTTCCTCCCTGTAGGCTGTCTTGTCGTTGTTGGTAATCAGGCCTGCCACTGTCGTGTCATCAGCAAACTTGATGATTGAGTTGGAGTTGTGTGTGGCCACGCAGTCATGGGTGAACAGGGAGTACAGGAAGGGGCTGAACACACACTCCTGGGTGGCCCCTGTGTTGAGGATCAGCGTGGAGGAGGTGTTGTTTGCCTACCCTCATCACCTAGGGTTGGCCCTCAGGAAATCTTGGACCCAGTTGCACAAGGAGGAGTTCAGACCCAAATCCCTGAGCTTAGTGACGAGTTTGGAGAGCACTATGGTGTTGAACACTGAGCTGCAGTCAATGAACAGCATTCTCACATAGGTATTCCTCTTGTCTAGTTGGGATAGGGCGGTGTGCAGTGCAACAACAACTGCATCATCTGTGGATCTGTTGGGGTGGTATGCAAATTGTTGTGGGTCAATTGATTCACGTATGGTTTGAGGAGATATGGTCCTTGACTTGCCTTTCAAAGCACTTCATGATGACAGAAGTGAATGCTATGGGGCGATAGTCATTTAGTTAAGTTACTTAAGCTTGCTTGGGTACAGGAACAATGGTGGCCATCTTGAAGCAAGTGGGAACGACAGAGAGGTTGAAAATGTCTACATTTCAGCTGGTCTGTGAATGCTCTGAGAACGCACCTTGGGATGCCGTCCGGGTTGGCAGTCTTGCAAGGGTTAACACGCTTGAAGGCCCTACTCACGTCGGCTACAGAGATCTGGACCCCACAGTCCTTGGGAGGAGGGGGGGACCACATCGTCGGCTCTGTGTTGCTTTCCCCCAAACGGGCGAAAAAGGTGTTTAGCTTGCCTGGGAGTGAGGTATCTGTGACATGGCTGGTTTCCCCTTCATAATCTTTGATTGTCTGATGTCCATGCCACATTCGTCTCGTGTCTGAGCCAATGAATAGCGACTCCACCTTCTCCCTGTACTGCCTATTTGCCTTTTTGTCATAGGCGGTCTGCTTGTACTCGTCCAAGTTTCCAGTCACCTTGCCATGATTAAATGTGATTGTTCACTCCTTTAGTTGTCCTCGGAAGCTGCCATCTATTCATGGTTTTTGGTTTGGGTTTGTTCTAATTGTCACTGTAGGAACAACATCCTCTATGCAATTCCTGAACCCAGAGTCAGTGTATTCATTGATGTTATTCTCAGAGGTGTTCTGGACATATCCCAGTCCGTGTGATCAAAACAGTCCTGTAGCATGGATTCCGATTGGTCAGACAAGCGTTGAACAGACCTTACCACTGGTTCTTCTTGTTTTAATAACATTTCTACCCATCTGCACTGGGAGCAAAATGGAATATCAAATTAGAAAGTCACACAGTTATTAAAGTTGATCATTTTTCTGACTGTCTTAGATCAAATAAACAACATATCAACAGTATAATATATAATATATAATAATTTAGTCTATTGAGTTCTTTGAACACAAGTACTGTGAAGAATGTTTCAAAGTTTCAAAGAAGACTTGTTCAATTCAAATCTTGCTCTACTGTATATACACACATTTGAACTTCAGAGCGAGCGTGCACACACACAGACATGCGTGCACACACACACACCGTACCTCTGACTCAGAGGGGTTGGGTTAAATGTGGAAGAGACATTTCGGTTGAATACATTCAGTTGTGCAACTGATTAAGTATCTCCTTTCCCATTTCCCAGAAGAGAGAGAGAGAGAGAGAGAGAGAGAGAGCTACTCAGTTACCTTTTAACATCAAATGGCTCATCAGTTCCCCGATCCCCATTAGCCAGTGCATTAACCTTATCCACACTCTTAGAAAAAAAGGTGCTATCTAGAACCTTAAATGTATCTTCGGCTGTCGCCATAAGAGAACCCTTTGATAACCAAAAAGGGTTATCCTATGGGGACAGCCGAAGAAACCTTCTGGAACCCTTTTTTTCTAAGTGTACCTGCTGAGACACAAGTAGCACAGCCTGTGTAACTGAAAAGGGCTCAGGCTGTAAAATACTTTACCCTGTCCTTAAATAAGATGAGACCGGTTTAACTTAAAAAAAAAACGTTTGTCACCACTCGGTTTTTGTGATTCTTTCTAATAATACATCTACAGTATGTCAATATATTGTGTGCCTAATGACTTCTACCAACTTAGACATCGTAACTCTAAATTCAACCTGTAACCAGTTTGAAACAGAAAACCATCCAATCCATGTCCCAAACTAACTGTCAGCCAAATCACTTTCCAATCCCTCTGAAAGAGACCACCATTAGCTGCAGTATGTTCATCACAAACTTATCATAATCGACTGGCTTGTGATACCATGCTAGTAATTGAACCAGGGTCCCCGTTGCTATGACAATATGGCGATGGTGCAGTTTTGGTGTGTGGTTGCCTCGTACATTTGGCCTGGTTTATCATTAGACCCTCTCTGATTAGATATTGCTTTTCTGTGGCCTTAGGTGAATGACTGAGAAAGAGAAAAAAGCCTACACTTAGTGTTGATTAGGTTCCAGAGCCAGTCGGATCAGTGACCAGGCTTTCCTGTAGTGTTGGGGTCTCCATCAGGCCCCAATCAGTTTACAGAGCAAAGGCAATTGAGTCATTGCACCATCGTATAACATTATCACAACGTTTTGTTTTTGCTAACAGGCATCTGGCTGTTCTCACACACAGAGCCACGGTTGCCAGGTTCTCTGGAATAGGCCATTTATACAAACCTAGGAAGAATATTTTTTTGTCTATGATTGAAGAAAGAAAGTTTAGAATCAATAGCTCATGTAGCAGGAATTCCAATGGCTGTCTTTGGTGTTGAATAGCTTGTAAGCTATTTGTTTGTTTGTTTACCTTTCACGTGACAAAGTCACTATCATCAGCGATGGTAAGCTATAGCGTTATACACTACATGACCTAAAGTATGTGGACACTTGCTTGTCAAACATCTCATTCCAAAATCATGGGCATTAAAATGGATTTGGTCCCCCCTTTCCTGCTATATCAGCCTCCACTCTTCTGGGAAGGCTTTCCACTATTGCAGCGCGGACTTGCTTCCATTCAGCCATAAGAGCATTAGTGAGGTCGAGCACTGATGTTGGGCGATTAGGCCTGGCTTGCAGTAGACATTCACGTTGGGGTTGCGGTGAGGGCTCTGTACAGGCCAGTCAAGGTCTTCCCCACCGATCTCGACAAACCATTTCTGTATGAACCTCGCTTTGTGCACGGTGGCATTGTCATATTGAAAAGGGCCTTCCTCAAACTGTTGTCACAAAGTTGGAAGCACAGCATCGTCTAGAATGTAATTGTATGCTGTAGTGTTTAGATTTCCCTTCACTGGAACCATGAAAAACAGCCAGAGACCGTTATTCCTCCTCCAACAAACCTCACAAACCTTGGAAGCAACGTCAGCACAAGAACTGTTTGTTGGCAGATGCCAGGGGAACGCTACCTGCACTATACATTCGGGCAGGTAGCGTTCCCCTGGCATCTGCCAACGAACAGTTCTTGTGCTGACGTTGCTTCCAAAGTTTGGAACTCGATAGTGAGTGTTGCAGCCGAGGACAGACGTTTTTTACGCGCTTCTTCAATCAGCGATCCCATTCTATGAGCTTGTGTGGCCTACCACTTCGTGGCTGAGCCATTGTTGCTCCGAGATGTTTCCACTTCACAATAACAGCTGTCATAACTCTCATGACAGTGGATCAAAGGACCCATCAGCTTGGCAAATGTTTGAAGCCAGACCCCCTACCTTCCACAGAAAAGGGGAAGGGGGGCTGTGCCGGACTTGACACCTTAACACTGGGTAGGAAATGTAAGCAGGAGGGACCTTTCCCTCTCTGCCTTTCAGTATCCACCAAAGAAAGGCCTTTGTCTACAGAATACCTTTGCAGCCAAAAACTCTAAAGTCCAAAGAGTAAACTTTGGAACGAGATAGGAATGTTAACAATGGTCCGTGGGGATCTAAAGAATAATCATGTCATATTATTACTGATGGGGTAATGATTAATATATGACTGTTATCGATGTACGAGATATCTATATATCCTCTAGAGTTCATTCGGGAGATGGTAACCAAATTAGACATTCCTAACAATTAAACATAATTCATTGATTTGATAAGTAACAGTCATCAGATTAATAATAGTCACATCATCGCTCTGGGCGATCGGGCCTGTCCGTGTTTCCTGCATGTGTTATGATGTGTGACAACGGTGCTACATCATCCACATAGTCTAGGTCCTCTAGCTTCGAAGTTAAAGACCACTGGGTTCCCTGTGGTTGGCTAATGGCGGTTCTCATGACCCAGTCCATGACAAGGGAGAATCTGATTGGGGAAAGAAGACATCCTTGTCTTACTCCTGCGTTCACTGAGAATGGTGCGGAGGGGGTTGCATTGTGTATGACATGACTGGTTGTGTTGTTGTGTAGGCTCAGAATGATGCAAACAATCTTTCCTGGGATGCTGCAGTGTTTTATTATTTTTTACATATGGTTGGTCAGTCTACTGTGTCAAATGCCTTTTTAAAGTCTATGTAATGAATTCATAGTGGAGATTGCCATTCCAGGGACTGTTCAATTATGATGCAGCGTGTTGCTACCAAATCAATGCAGGACCTTCCAGCTCGGATACCCACCTTGTACCTCTCATAGCCTGGAGTTTACAATGGTATTAATCCTTTCTCGGATCAGCCTTGTGAATACTTTGCTAGGTAGGGACAGGAGTTATATTCCTCTCCAGTTCTGGCAATCACTAAGATCTCCTTTTTTGGGGAATTTGATTATGTACCCTTTCCTCCATTCTTCTGGCACTTCCTCACTCTCCCATATTTTGTTAAAGAGGTCAAGCATTGTATCTGCTGCTGATCTCGGATTCGCCTTCAGAGCTTCCACTGTACTTGTCCTCTTGCTCAGTTGTGCACCGGGGCCTCCGACTCCTCTTTCTATTCTGGTTAGAGCCGGTTTGCTCTGTTCTGTGAAGGGAGTAGTACACAGCGTTGTACAAGATCTTCAGTTTCTTGGCAATTTCTCACATGGAATAGCCTTAATTTCTCAGAATAAGAATAGACTGACGAGTTTCAGATTAAAGGTCTTTGGTTCTAGCCATTTTGAGCCTGTAATCAAACCCACAAATGCTGATGCTCCAGATACTCAACTAGTCTAAAGAAGGCCAGTTTTATTGCTTAATTAATCAGCACAACAGTTTTCAGCCATGCAAACATAATTGCAAAAGGGTTTTCTAATGATCAATTAGCCTTTTAAAATTATAAACTTGGATTAGCTAACACAATCAGCCATTGGAACACAGGAGTGATGGTTGCTGATAATGGACCTCTGTACGCCTATGTAGATATTCCATAAAAAGTCAGCCGTTTCCAGCTACAATAGTCATTTACGAAATTAACAATGTCTACACTGTATTTCTGATCAATTTTATGTTATTTCAATTGACAAATAATTTGCTTTTCTTTCAAAAACAAGGACATTTCTAAGTGACCCAAACTTTTGAACAGTAGTGTAAGTATAGTTTTTGTATGACTGAAGCCTTTATTGAGAGGTCCAATGCTATAATATTTGTCACCGACCGGCTCGATTCAGTCTTTTTTGTAGCAAAATTGTGTTTTTTTTAATGTTGGATAAAAGTAGAGACTCCGAGCTAAAAAATTATATTTCATAAACTACAGTTGAGGAACAATGGGAAAGTAATTCTGTTTTGAAAGTTTGTAACCCCACTTTTGAGTAAATGGCCCTCAAATTTTTTGTACACCTATTGGAGATCTCTACTTTGTCTTTATCGATTCAGCGGCGTTCACACCCTCTTAAGCCTTAGTCCCACCCATCTCTTTAAGGATTCACATGTAAGGCCATGTACTAAACAGAGGGAGTACGGTAGTGTACTAAACTACCAAAGATTTCAAGACTAAAGGCTGGTTTATACTACGGTTATCAACATGTCTTTAGACAGTTATCGCAGTGACATCATGAACATTCTATTGTTGTCCGACATCAAACTTGTCGTTCTGAAAAAGTATAAACACAAAAACTACAGGCTGCATGACATCAGCAGCCTGGTGGTCCAAAATAGCAAAACTTGTGTATTTTAACACCAATAAACCCATCTGTTTAAAAATTCATTTAGTATATGTAAATCTAGCAAACCAGGCAACTAAAAGTAACTTTCTAAACAATATTTTCGCTAGTTTCTAGCTTGCTAGCCAGTTCCAATAATGACCATATCATATAGCTGACAACGTTTTAACTTTAGCTAATTTGTATTCATTATTACAGGAAAATAAACTCACAATAAGATCATTATTTACAAGTTAATGACGAGCCAATTACAGAAAATTGCTTACGGTTGGGAGTGTGATGAAATAAAAGCAGGGCATTCTACCAGAGAATTTTAGAACACTGTCTCATTGGCCTAATGTTATATCCTAATTTGACTTTGGTGCAGATCATATTGTTCTTCACATTACTGTCTCTGGTATACACAAACTATATCAAATAAAATACAAGTTTATTTGTCACATGCACAGGATACAGAAGGTCTATGGAAATGGTTATTTGCATAGTGGAGTATTTTGTTTAGACATGTAGCTAGCTGGCTAAACAATGAACCATTGTCCCAACTCATAATGTTACTACACTGCATGAATCTGCAGGTAGCTAACCAACTAGGTTCAATGTTAGCTAGCTAGCTAACATTAGGCTTTAACTGGCAATGCAAATGGCTCTGAGATATGAATCATATTCGGTGTTTAATTTGTAAATCGGGAGGTGCCGGAACAAAAAGTGAGCACGAGAGGGGGTGAGCATCGCATCAGAGGCACTTACAGAAGTTGCATCATGGGGAACATTTTTAGTAGCCTTAGGGTCCAGGAAAAAAGTGTCCTTTAAAAAATGTTTTTCATGCAATTCTATGTCATTTTACATGACTGGAGACTTTGGCAGAATATTTTTTAATGCCTCACAAATTATCAAAATAGCAGGCTACTTTGAAACTGACAAACTGAGAATCTGAAATCAATAAAAACAACCTTGTCTTGAATCCATCAATAGCCTTGGCCTGTGTGTGTGGAGACATATACAGTATTGTAGGCTACAATATGAGGAGGAAATTATAGTAATAAAAATGCATTAGAGTTTCACTTACTCACCCAATGATGCGCAGCTCACTTGTGGGGTGATGGCCAATGCGCTTGTGCCAAAAGCCTATCCCTCCCTCTTTCTTTTGTAAAACAATATTTGGAAGTTGATCAAATATTTTGGTCTTCTGTTTTCAGCAGGAGCCATTTGCTTTCCAACCTGTTTTCCCTCGATTGTATTTTAAATATTGTGAAAGGCCTGTTTTGTCACTGACAGATTTACCACACGTTCCTGTCTGTATGCTATTCCTTGTTATTGGGATACAATCTACAGCTAAGCTATTAAAAAAATAAGCTCTTGATCCTCTGAGGCTATATTATAGGCCTTCTCATTGTGTAGTAGGCTTTTCTGAATGATTTAATTTATTTCTGAAAAGACAGCGGTTATTCTGTAACTTTGGCAAATGTATTTAAATTTATCATGGGTGCTGTAGTTCCTTAAGAACCTTTTGCGCGGCTATGATTATATAAGGAAATAAATTATGAAGTGCAACACTGGAGAGATGAGAGTTGCAGGTTCATGTCTATCAGAGCAGAGAGATCATAGAAAGTGAATCTCATTCTAGTTATCTTAGCGATACTGGTGTGCTTCTCACACAGCCATGGCAAAGCATTGGTCTCAAACATAGGTTACAATGTTGTGCAAACCATAAACCGGGCTGGCCCAACCAGAATCAACTCTTAGAATATTAGCCCCGGGATGAAAATCTACTTTTTCACATTAAGTTTTTTTTGTGGAGGCAGGAGAATTTACGAAGAGGCAACTCGAATGAACTTTGATCGCTTTTATTCAAATTTTTACATTGCAAAAAGTGAAAATATTTTTCATGCCAGGATATGTACTGGAGCCGACCAAATAGGTTCCGGAACAAAACAGTCCAAAATGGAAAGGTGCCGGATCCTGTTCTGGCACTTCTGGCGAACCAGCCAGCTAACGTTAGCTAGCTAGCTAACAGTACACTTTAACTTGAAATGAAAATAACTTTCTGACAAAATTAGAAATGTGTAATATCAAAAAAATTTGCTAGCTAGACCATCTCACCCGTATACATGGATGGACACCTCTCCCTCTCTGTCATGAATGCCATGGTTGCCCTTACTTTGAAGACGTAATCCGGAGACCGGTGTTTTATACAGAAGGATTTTGCGTATTCTCTTTTCGACTCCATCCGCATATTTGCAATCATACGCCAGAATTTTCTCCATATTTTTAGCTATCATACTCTGCTTCCACCGGGCATCAAAACTTGGTCCTCCAGAAAGTGGAGAGCAACACGTTTGCAGTTCTTCATGATAGGATTACCTACACATACTGAGCAGTTCATGTTATAGACAGAAGCGTACTACATGGCAGACCAATTAGAACTTATCTCTCTGCATGTCCAGCCCATTCATTATCTAGCCAATCATGGCTAGCGGGAAGGTTCCTGCCTTTTTCTGTGGCTAACCAACTAGGCTCGTATTTTAAAAATTGTATTTGTATTTACAGATGGCATACAAGTTTGTTATTAAGGCACATGACAGTTCACATGTTCCAGAAGGCATTTCTGCCAAAAAACATATTTTTTAATCAAAATACATGTTTGCATTCAAATGCCTCTCCTGTGATGTAGTGACGCACGACATATGCCTAGTTTCCTGAAACAAGTCACATTCTAATAATTTCTGCCCTCTGAATTCATATTCATTATATAAATAGGACGGTTTAATTTTGTCTGGCTTGCCGTTCCAAGTAAAGTGTCATGTTTTTTGCTCATATAATTGGTTTTCCAGTAATTGATTGTTAATTAACATAAACGCATTTAGCATCTCCTGGCTTCCACACATTGCCTACAAGCCACTGATATACAGCTTTGGAACATCTACATTTTAAAAAGTCTACTAAATCCATGTAATATAGCCTACACTTTCACAACAATTTATTTTAGACAGGTCTAAAGAAGCATGATATGAAGAAAATGTAGTCTATTTCAGAAGAACAGAATAACATACTCTGAGTTGTCCTTATGTTAGGTCCTGATCTAGCTATGCCAAATGGATGTGGATTACACTAGTTCATTTAGCAGACAAGATTTGCTTAGAATTCCGTGGTATTATTTTCCATTATTTTATAGTATGAAGAATACAATTGAACAATGCTGAATAAAATAGGAAGGATATTTTCTCCAAACGTTTTGAGGGTTGCTCACACACAACTATTCTGTGTTGAGCGATTAACAAAGATATATAGTACTCCTATATGCCTAATTTAGAGTTATTAATGTAACTTTAGTTGTTCTACAAACGTTGGGCTATATGTTTTGATGTTTAATACATTGTAAGGCTGCATGATGAGACTTTAATGATGATTTGAAAAAAGTTGCTTGAAAAGCAAGAGCTCTGCTTAGTTTTTTTGCGCAGACTGTACACACTTCATCAGTCTTGCATTCACAATTTGACAAGTACTTGATAATGCCTCGAATTTCACGGCGGCATCCAGTGTGTGTGGCCATAATGCATCCTAAAACAAATCCATGCCTTAGCGGCAGTTGTGCCCTTCTCCCTGAGTGCTGCACGCGCACCTCTCACTCACATGGCTCTCCATCACATGATCGGGTCTTTCTCAAAGGCTACAAGTGAAGACAGACACATTTGGGAAGCAACTGCGCACGTCCTTATCCAATTCCGAGGTGCATATTAAAAGATATTGGAAGAACTGTCCACATTTACTTTTTTGTCAGCCAACAAGAAAGTGGTTATTGTCAGCCAACAAGAAAGTGGCCAGATGAAGCAGATGCTAAACTACAGGACTGTTTTGCTAGCACAGACTGGAATATGTTCCGGGAATCTTCTGATGGCATTGAGTACACCATATCAGTCACTGGCTTTATCAAAAAGTGCATTGAGAATGTCGTCCCCACAGTGACTACATACATACCATAACCAGAAGCCATGGATTACAGGCAACATTCGCACTGAGCTAAAGGGTAGAAATGCCGCTTTCAAGGAGCGGGACTCTAACCTGGAAGCTTATAACAAATCATGCTATGCCCTCTGACGAACCATCAAACAGGCAAAGCCTCAATACAGGACTAAGATCGAATCATACTACACCGGTTCTGATGCTCGTTGGATGTGGCAGGGCTTGTAAACTATTACAGATTACAAAGGGAAGCACAGCCGAGAGCTGCCCAGTGACATGAGCCTACCAGACGAGCTAAATAAATTATATGCTCGCTTCGAAGCAAGCAACACTGAAACATGCATGAGAGTATCAGCTGTTCTGAACGACTGTGTGATCACGCTCTCCGCAGCCGATGTGATTAAGACCTTTAAACAGGTCAACATTCACAAGGCCGCAGGGCCAAATGGATTACCAGGACGTGTACTCTGAGCATGCGCTGACCAACTGTCAAATTCTCCAGCCACCTTAGTCATAGACTGTTCTCTCTGCTACCGCATGGCAAGCGGTACCGGAGCGCCAAGTCTAGGTCCAAGAGGCTTCTAACAGCATCTATCACCAAGCCATAAGACTCCTGAACAGCTAATCAAATGGCTTCCCAGACTATTTGCATTGCCCCCCCTTCTATGCTGTTGCTACTATGTTATTATCTATGCATAGTCACTTTAATAACTATACCTACATGTACATATTACCTCAATTACCTTGACACCGGTGTCCCCGCACATTGACTCTTTACCGGTACCCCCCTATATAGCCCTGCTATTGTTATTTACTGCTGCTCTTTAATTATTTGTTATTCTTATCTCTTACTTTTTTTATTGGCGTTTTCTTAAACCTCATTGTTGGTTAACCTCTTGAGTGTAAGGGGCAGTATTTTGATGTTTGGATGAAAAACGTACCCAAATGAAAATGCGTATTTCTCAAGCCCAGAATCTAGAATATGCATATAATTGTCGGATTAGGATAGAAAACACTCTAAAGTTTCCAAAACGGTCAAAATATTGTCTGTGAGTATAACCAAACTGATATTACAGGCGAAAACCTGAGGAAAATCCAAAAAAGATGTTCTGTTTGTCCTATTGTTATTTACCGTTGCTCTTGAATTATTTGTGATTCTTTTCTCGTACTTTTTTTATTGGTATTTTCTTAAAACTGCATTGTTGGTTAAGAGCTTGTAAGTATGTATTTGACTTTGAAGATGAGTATCCTTAACGAACAGCAAAAGCACTATCCTTTGTCAATCTATTATTAAATTGACCTATTCTAATCTGTTGGAGAAATGAATATTTCAAACATAGTCTGGGACAGTTGGGGATACGATAGATCCCAAATTAATACAACCACTAGCACCAAAAATATATTTTTTTACGCAAAGTGGGTGACGCAACAGATCAGAATGTAGATAAATTATTAAGCAATTTTTTTCACATTATAAGCGCAACAATGCACACATGGCAGTCAGCTATGAGTGTAAATGTTCCATTGACGGGAAAACACATTTATCAAAAGTGACCGCAAATGCGATTATGCATGTAATGTTTTTATTATGAAGGTGCATTTTCTATGGTGAAAATGATCTTCCCCAAACTTGAAACTCACATGCTGCTTATATATGCTAGTTAGGCTCTACGCACCCTGTAAAGTGGATTGATGTGCTTAATTTTAAGTTATTTTGCCACTTTAGTTGTGATACAAACCTTATCAAAACATATATGCCTATGGGCTAGGCTACATGAGGTGTGCGACTATGATTTAAAAAAATCGCCAAAAAAGGCATTGTTTCTTGCCTTATGCTGGGTGTCATTCACTAGTGATCATATATAATTCACAAGTGATAGGCTAATATTGTCACCCATCAGACTATTCTTGATTTAAACTTGTCTTTACATATACTAAATAATATTTGTGTGAAATTTGTTATGATTTAGAATAGAACATTATCATGCAATTGTCTTGAAACAGGGGCAGCAGAAAAAATACATGTAATTTATGCACATAAATAGCGAATGGAGGACGCTTTTCCGTGATTCATTTTCATGCCAGCCAGGTAGTCTATACTCCTGTTGTAAAGATAACCAATGTGCTTAATATTGGGAAAGTTGAGAAATATATTAGGCCTAGCCTATAGAAAGCTGATGGGGTCCTCCTCTTTTTAATAGAGGCCATCACTCTGTTTTCTCGCGCAATTGCATAGCCTATAGAAATGTTGCGCAACATGAGCTCTCATGAAGTGATTCGATTTTTGCTTACATTTGCATTGATGTCAGAGTGATTAGAGGGACAATATAGAGCTGAGTACTAGGCAGTTAGCAAGTTTGGTAGGCTACTAATGACCATCAACAGCATAAGAGCTTGGAGAAGCCTTATTACCGTGACTTAATGGTCACTTGGAATTTGACTGCCTTCATGACTCGTGAATGCCGGTGTAGTGGTAATACAGTCACCGGGACAGCCCTAGCCCCACCCACAACCCCCAACCTGAAGGCACAGGAACTGTTTTGTTTGCCTCCAACCCTTTGACCTAGCCGGTTTGGTTGCACCTGCTGGGGGTATACACCGGCTTACCTCTCAGGGTCATTGGAGTATGCCAGCTACTGCGGCAAGGTCACATTCCAGGAGAGGTGTAAGGAGTACAGTCTAGATCTTATACGCAGTCTCTTTAATAGAAGGGATGTCTCAGCATTTAGGCTAGGTAATGTCTATCGAGATATTTTTTTCTCTCCATTTCCCTGGTTTCTTTCTCTGTGCCAGGTGTTCAGGAGAGTGGGAGTGAACTGCAACAGAGCTCCAGCATGGCTCTTCCTCCAACGACATCATCCATACATCTCCACAACTAACCTCCACCTCCAGATGCTCAGCAGCATCAGATACGTCTGCTCCATCACCAACTGAAGAGCCACATAGAGTGTGTGACACACACTGGCAAAACACCAGCCATCACAGGTATGATGTCATTACCAACACTCCAGCAGTTTATCACATATTTGAGCCCACAAGTGAAACTAAATAAAAATGAGTGATTATCCTGCAACTTCTGTCATGGGCTTTAATTATTTTTCCTGCTGGAGCAGAAATAATATGTAATACAAACAGTGCAGCTATTCCCTCCGCAAGGCTATCAAACAAGCTAAGCGTCAGTATAGAGACAAAGTAGAATCTCAATTCAACGGCTCAGACGCAAGAGGTATGTGGCAGGGTCTACAGTCAATCACGGACTACAAGAAGAAAACCAGCCCAGTCACGGACCAGGATGTCTTGCTCCCAGGCAGACTAAATAACTTTTTTGCCCGCTTTGAGGACAATACAGTGCCACTGACACGGCCTGCAACGAAAACATGCGAACTCTCCTTCACTGCAGCCGAGGTGAGTAAAACATTTAAACGTGTTAACCCTCGCAAGGCTGCAGGCCCAGACGGCATCACCAGCCGCGCCCTCAGAGCATGCGCAGACCAGCTGGCCGATGTGTTGACGGACATATTCAATCAATCCCTATACCAGTCTGCTGTTCCCACATGCTTCAAGAGGGCCACCATTGTTCCTGTTCCCAAGAAAGCTAAGGTAACTGAGCTAAACAACTACCGCCCCGTAGCACTCACTTCCGTCATCATGAAGTGCTTTGAGAGACTAGTCAAGGACCACATCACCTCCACCCTACCTGACACCCTAGACCCACTCCAATTTGCTTACTGCCCAAATAGGTCCACAGACGATGCAATCTCAACCACACTGCACACTGCCCTAACCCATCTGGACAAGAGGAATACCTATGTGAGAATGCTGTTCATCGACTACAGCTCGGCATTCAACACCATAGTACCCTCCAAGCTCGTCATCAAGCTCGAGACCCTGGGTCTCGACCCCGCCCTGTGCAACTGGGTACTGGACTTCCTGACGGGCCGCCCCCAGGTGGTGAGGGTAGGCAACAACATCTCCACCCCGCTGATCCTCAACACTGGGGCCCCACAAGGGTGCGTTCTGAGCCCTCTCCTGTACTCCCTGTTCACCCACGACTGCGTGGCCACGCACGCCTCCAACTCAATCATCAAGTTTGCGGACGACACAACAGTGGTAGGCTTGATTACCAACAACGACGAGACGGCCTACAGGGAGGAGGTGAGGGCCCTCGGAGTGTGGTGTCAGGAAAATAACCTCACACTCAACGTCAACAAAACTAAGGAGATGATTGTGGACTTCAGGAAACAGCAGAGGGAACTCCCCCCTATCCACATCGATGGAACAGTAGTGGAGAGGGTAGTAAGTTTCAAGTTCCTCGGCATACACATCACAGACAAACTGAATTGGTCCACTCACACAGACAGCATCGTGAAGAAGGCGCAGCAGCGCCTCTTCAACCTCAGGAGGCTGAAGAAATTTGGTTTGTCACCAAAAGCACTCACAAACTTCTACAGATGCACAATCGAGAGCATCCTGGCGGGCTGTATCACCGCCTGGTACGGCAACTGCTCCGCCCACAACCGTAAGGCTCTCCAGAGGGTAGTGAGGTCTGCACAACGCATCACCGGGGGCAAACTACCTGCCCTCCAGGACACCTACACCACCCGATGTTACAGGAAGGCCATAAAGATCATCAAGGACAACAACCACCCGAGCCACTGCCTGTTCATCCCGCTATCATCCAGAAGGCGAGGTCAGTACAGGTGCATCAAAGCTGGGACCGAGAGACTGAAAAACAGCTTCTATCTCAAGGCCATCAGACTGTTAAACAGCCACCACTAACATTGAGTGGCTGCTGCCAACACACTGACTCAACTCCAGCCACTTTAATAATGGGAATTGATGGGAAATGATGTAAAATATATCACTAGCCACTTTAAACAATGCTACCTAATATAATGTTTACATACCCTACATTATTCATCTCATATGTATACGTATATACTGTACTCTATATCATCTACTGCATCCTTATGTAATACATGTATCACTAGCCACTTTAACTATGCCACTTTGTTTACATACTCATCTCATATGTATATACTGTACTCGATACCATCTACTGTATCTTGCCTAAGCTGCTCTGTACCATCACTCATTCATATATCTTTATGTACATATTCTTTATCCCCTTACACTGTTTATAAGACAGTAGTTTTGGAATTGTTAGTTAGATTACTTGTTGGTTATTACTGCATTGTCGGAACTAGAAGCACAAGCATTTCGCTACACTCGCATTTACATCTGCTAACCATGTGTATGTGACAAATAAAATTTGATTTGATTTGATTTGATTTGGAAAGGTGTGAGAAGGGTACATTTATTTGATTCTAATAATTATTTGGTGTGCAACGAGGCTGTTTGATGTTTCTTTACCCCCTCCCTCTCAAATTCAGGACCCAATCAGCCTGCTCAGCAGTTTAAAGTGGTAAAATGGTGGGTTGGGTAATGATTCTCATCATCTCTCCTCCGTGTGGTTTGTAGGAAACTGTAATCACAATGTTGGAGAGAGCCACCCCCTCACTTTTGGTTGGGGCCTAATTGAATGGTATGTAGGCCTAATTGTTACACTTCGATGTGGTGTTGTCTGTTTCTTAAGACCTTATCATGGTTCTGCAGTTCTCGGGTGAATGAATAACCTTGTCAGCTTGTTCAGATATTAATTAAGAAGAGATTTTCAGGTCTGTTCTCCACCTCCATTTCAGACACACCACACACACACACACACACACACACACACACACACACACACACACACACACACACACACACACACACACACACACACACACACACACACACACACACACACTATTTGTGAAATAGGTGAGAGGGGACTGACTGTCAAGGTATGACAGATAAGAGTAAAGTTTTGGGGTTTTAGTTTGTGGTCCATTTGACTTAAGGAGGGGTAATGGCTCTAAAGTAAAATGGCAGTGAATGGGCCTAATTCTGGGTTTTGGTTGTGACAGCCCACATGTGCGCCAAATCAGTCTGCTTGTCAGAAAACGGACAGGCCGCGACAATGGAAGGGGAAGAGGGGCAGAAGGGGTGGGCTGAGGATGACGGTGGAAAGGAAAGAGAGAGAGACAGAATAAGAACAACATAGGAGATTGAAATGTTGGGACAAAGCGAAGAAACTGAAAACTTCAGAATCCGTTAGGGAGAATACATGACCGGAATTCAGAGAGGTAGTTGATATTGACAAGGGGTTGAGGGAAGCGATGAGAATATATTGACTGGAGGAGAAGAGAAGAAGGGGGCTATCATTCCTCAGTATCCAGACAACAGAGCTCTACCCCCTAGCCCTAAAGTGATTACCTGGGCCCCTCAATGATCACAGCAGACCCCCTATCCCGATGTTGCCCTGGTGTCAGTGGGATCTTGTCATTAATTCATAACGGAACGCAGGCAAAATTAGCGCTCGTTAGCCTCCTGCTGTTTACTTTATTTTATTTGCCATCATTGCTTTATAACTCCCTCACCTAGCAACCTGCACCATGGAGATGCTCAAAGGATCTGGACCCTTCTGGCCCTCACATCACATCACCCCCACTCCGCCCTGCTCAGCAATCCCCAGAACAGTAGTGCCACCGCTGGTGACTCAGGTGCCTCCCCCAATGACGTTCTGCGTGTCACAAGCCAGTGGGGTCCAACAGACAGACAGACACAAGAAGTGTTCTCTTTCTCCCTCTCGTTATTTTACTCTCTTTCTCTGAGTCATTTGGCCTTGGTCATTTCATCTTCAGACTTAGTTTAATTTGACCAATGAGGGATAAGAGAGGAGATCTATGGTATCGTTTGAGGAAAAGTGACAGGATCATCATCATCATTCTCCTCTGCATTGTTTTTGTCATCATGGTCGCCAGCTTTGAGTAGAAGTGATCAGCTGTTTTCAGTGGAGAGGTGTGCACAGGGTGTGTGATGGTGTTTGGTTGCTAGTCCCCTGGCCTCCATTGTGCGACGTGACCCCGAAAGAGGGGCTACCAGTTTCCAAGTAGAAGATAGGAAATCAAGGGATTACTCACCTGAGGATCCTGGACAAATACATTTTCTCACAGTGCCACTCTCTCCATTGAAATTGGAGGGGTTCATTTCCTTCAGATTCAGAGGACACTCAAGAAAAGCAGGAAGGAAAGTCAGCGGTCACTCACAGACCATTTAAACGGTAGGAGATGTACTATTTTACTGGACAAAGTAAGATGAAAATACATCAAGTGGTCAAACAGACTATTGATCACTTTATATTCTGTTAGAGAATAATATTTATCTGGGAATAACCACATTTTTAGAGGCTAAAGTAACTTTTTTCAGGGTAATATATATTTTAAAATATTTTTGATTAATCATACAGTAATTCAAGGACAGGGGTTAGCCATACTGTACACTATATTGCCTTGGCTGTTGGATTTCTTTGTAACTGCTTAAAAAAACAGAGATGGTGTGTGGACATGAAGAGCTGTACCTACCATATATTTATGCTGTAGTGAACTATCCTTGCTGGATATGATGGTCTGTCTACTGTATTTAACTGTACCGTAATTTTTTGTACGATGCAAAAAGGTGGCAGTTGTTGTGATGGACTAGTAAAAAAAATAGACAGTTGAAGTTGACTTGATAGCGGAAAGATTTTGTGGGTTGTTACTATACTAAATAATGATACCAAGCAGGTCATGGTAAGACTTGGTAGGACTGCCGGTGTAGTGAATAAATTATAACTTCATCACATTTTCCATCTGTTGGTTGTTGGACAGTGAGGCGGCCAATACCATATGCTCTATCTGTATAAATCATTGACAATCCTCCTCCCCTCTCCAATTGCAATCTTTTTTTCTTTCTTTGTTTCTTTCTCTTTGTTTCCTTGTTTCTTTCTCTAGACTCTCTCTCATTTTTAAAAATAATAAAGCCTTAAAGGGGAACTGCACCCGCTGATTTGGCCTCGTTGTTTTGGCTTTCTCTTCAAGAAATGCCGACGGCCATGACAGAAGCCAAATGTGAGTTGGCTTGGGGGTGTGGTTTGATGTGGATGTTTCATGGGTGTGTCCTTGCCACCACCAACACACACCCATCTGTCAGAATCTTGCCCGCAGCTGTTTCCCCCCACTCAATCACAACAAACAAACCTCCTGCAGTTTGAGTTCAATAACTACAGGCAGATGTATGGTGAGATGCCGGAAGAAGCTTTGAATAGGTCAGTAGCCTACAGCGCAGTGGAGGCTGCGGAGGACTGGACGGCTCATAATAAAGGGTTCGTTATTCTACATGGACCTGTTCCACATTTGGAAGGTATCAAAACACTTAGTTTAGAATATCTACATACATTCATTGACTCCATTCCAGCCATTATTATGAGCTGTCCTCCCCTCATCAGCCTCCACTGCTACAGAGTAATATTTGACCGACTCGATTCGGTCTTATGTAGCTAAATTTGAAATTGTGTTTTTTACATTAGATAAAGTGGAGACTCAGAGCTAGAAAATGGTATATCACACACAGTTGAGGAACAATGGGAAAAGTAATTCTGCTTTGAAAGTTGATCAACTTGTAACCTCACTAGCCCCATCCATCTCTTTAAGGATTCACATGTGAGGCCATGTACTAAACAACCAAATATTTCAAGACTAAAGGCTGGTTTATACTATGGGTTTGTTTGTAAATTCAATCTGGAGTGCCAGAGTGCGCTCTGAGCATTCGTAAACGTTGTCCGTTAGTAAATTCAGATAATTTCGCTTTCGAAGCGTTCAGAGCGCACACTGGACACTCTGGACGAGGAGTAGGGTTGATCTGAGCGTTCTGACTTAACAACAGCAGTGAAGCATCCAAGCTAACTGGCTAACTTGCTAGCTACTTCCAGACACAAATGAGAGAACAGCTCACTTTGACCATATTACTCGCCCCAGCAGAGCCAGTTAGTCTATTTTATGTTATCCAGAGCGTTGGTGACTGTAACTGTGCTGCTGGCAACAATTTAATTATGCTTTATTGCCAACATTTACTGATTATTCAACAGGTGTTGAGCATTTGTAAATTTGTCAGTTATTCTGCGCTCTGGCACACTCAGACTAGAGTGCTCTGAAATCGGAGTGGATAGCCAGAGTGAATTTACCAGCTTGAAATTAAAAAGACTGACAAAATTTGAAATGTGTAATATCTAAAAATGAAGCTAACTTACCCATTTACATGGATGGGATGCTTCTAGCTCTCTTTCACGGATGCCATGGTTGCCCTTAGTTTGAAGATGTATTCCGGAATCAGGTGTTTTATACAACAGCCTTCTGTGTGTACTCTTTTCGATTCCCTCTACATATTTGCAATCAAACACCAGAATCCTTAGCTCTCCTTAGCTATCATACTCTAATTCCACTGGGCATTCCACTGATTTCAAAACTCAAAACCCATATTGAATGATGCTATTCAATAATAAAAAATAAAATAGAATTAAATGGTGTGTCTACTTAAATTGTAATGCTGAGTGTCAGGACCCTCTCCATTCAGAGACATCAGCATCAACCCGCCTGTCATTCTGGACTTCATCACATCCTCTTGCAAGTCTCCATGTGCTGGCTCCATACATGTTTCTGTGAACACATAGTCAATGTGCTATTACCAATGGCAGTTAGTAGTTTGTTTCAGATATTACCTACAGTTGAAGTCAGAAATTTACATACACCTTATCCAAATACATTTAAACTCAGTTTTCACAATTCCTGACATTCAATCCTAATACAAATTCCCTGTCTTAGGTCAGTTAGGATCACAACTTTATTTTAAGAAGGTGAAATGTCCGAATAATAGTAGAGAGAATGATTTTTCAGATTTTATTTATTCACATTCCCAGTGGGTCAGAAGTTTACATACACTCAATTAGTATTTGCCTTTAAATTGTTTAACTTGGGTCAAACGTTTTGGGTAGCCTTCCACAAGCTTCCAACAATAAGTTGGGTAAATCTTGGCCCATTCCTCCTGACAGAGCTGGTGTAACTGAGTCAGGTTTGTAGGCCTTCTACAAACACGCTTTTTCTGTTCTGCCCACAAATTTTCTATAGGATTGAGGTCAGGGCTTTGTGATGGCCACTCCAATACCTTGACGTTGTTGTCCTTAAGCCATTTTGCCGCAACTTTGGAAGTATGCGTAGGGTCATTGTCCATTTGGAAGACCCATTTAACTTCCTGACTGATGTCTTGAGATGTTGCTTCAATATATACACATCATTTTTCCCTCATCATGATGCCATCTATTTTGTGAAGTGCACCAGTCCCTCCTGCAGCAAAGCACCCCCACAACATGATGCTGCCACCCCCGTGCATCACGGTTGGGATGGTGTTCTTCGGCTTGCAAGCCTCCCCTTTTTCCTCCAAACATAACGATTGTCAATATGGCCAAACAGTTCTATTTTTGTTTCATCAGACCAGAGGAAATTTCTCCAAAAAGTATGATCTTCGTCCCCACCATAGTCTGGCTTTTTTATGGCGGTTGAACGTGGTACCTTCAGGCATTTGGAAATTGCTCCCAAGGATGAAACAGACTTGTGGAGGTCTACAATTTGTTTTCTGAGGTATTTTCATTTTCTTATGATGTCAAGCAAAGAGCAACTGAGTTGAAGGTAGGCCTTGAAATACATGAAATACATCAAAAGATGTTAATTAGCCTGTCAGAAGCTTCTAAAGCCATGACATCATTTTCCGGAATTTTCCAAACTGTTTAAAGGCACAGTCAACTTAGTGTATGTAAACTTCTGACCCTCTGGAATTGTGATACAGTGAATTATAAGTGAAATAATCTGCCTATAAACAATTGTTGGAAAAATGACTTGTGTCATGCACAAAGTAGATGTCCTAACCGACCTGCCAAAACTATAGTTTGTTAACAAAAAATGCGTGGAGTGGTTGAAAAACGAGTTTTAATGACTCCAACCTAAGTGTATGTAATCTTCCGACTCCAACTGTATATTGAAGTTTGAACAGGTCAAATGGGACCAAAATTGGGTAAGCTTTCCCATCAAATGACTTAGGCTGCCATCTGGCAAAAGCATCGCCAGTCCCAAAATCAAAATAGGCAGAGTACATCAGTGACACATGGAATTGAAAGGTTTTTGCTACTACTGGACATTTTTACTCTACTGTATTATTACTAATCACTTCATAGTGGATGTGTTGTGTGGTCTTTCTGCAACTCGTACATCTGTAAACACATACACACAGGCACTGTTCTATTACAAATGGCAATTTGGGAAAGGTGATATCTGACACACAAACATATACTATGTTGAAGTTTGAACAGGTCAGACTAAACCTACCTAATTCTGTTCTCCCCATCAACAACCGTTGGTGGGGCTGGAGGTGAGGTCTTTGCCAGAGCAGCATTGATGGGCATAGCAGCATAGATCAGCTCCTGGCCCCTCAAAAATACTGGTCACACACACACACAACATTATCAACAGTGGTTACAATTTGCCTGGTGGAACCAACCAGATCGCTGCGTTAACTTTTCTATTTCACTTCAGATATCAAGTGTGAAATAAAATGAACACAGCGATCAGGAATTAGCCTACTAGTTAATCAAGCTGGATCTTATTTAATACAACTTTACACATAACACACATTACTTGTCGTTATTAAGAAATCTGTCTGTGCCATCGGGGCAGTAACTTGGGTCACTATCAGAGGCCTCATAATGGCATGTTTTTTCATAGGAATTGAGAGACTGGCAACAAGATTTTTGGAGGTCAATAAACCATTGCAATCACATTGCTGAACATTATGATACCCACCTTTGCTCCTTCTGGTAGGTCCTGGCATCTGTTCCTTACCAGGAGATCAGTCAGGCTGTAACAATGTGCGCTGAGAGTACATAACTAAGTTCAGGGAGTGATATACTTATTTTCCACCATAATTTGCAAATTAATTAATTAAAAATCTTACAATGTGATTTTCTGGATTTGTTTTCTCATTTTGTCTGTCATAGTTGAAGTGTACCTATGATGAAAATTACAGGCCTCTCTTTTTAAGTGGGAGAACTTGCACAATTGGTGGCTGACTAAATACTTTTTTGCCCCCCTGTATATCACTCCCTTTGGTTCCTTCCCCAGGCGTATTGTTTCTGTTACAGTGTCATGTCTGTGCATTGTTCGTGTTTCTTGTTTTGTATTATGTCACGTTTATTTATTAAAACACTCACTCCCTGAACTTGCTTCTGTACTCTCAGCGCACATCGTTACATCCTGACTGATCTCCACTGTACATAGGGAAGGTTATCAGGGAGGTGATGGACTCCAGGTGATTCGGATGACTCGAAGGTGCGCGTAACGATGGTGACAGGTGTGCACCATAACAAGCAGCCTGGTGACCTAGAGGCCGGAGAGGGAGCACACGTGACACAGGCACCCAACTGCACACTTTGCCTAATGGAAAAACAGGGTCAACGATTGTCATCATCCCTCAATTGTAAACATAGCTCGAGAAATAATGTAATCTCCTTCGAAAGGTAATTCTATGCTTTACAGATGTATACTGACTGGCTCCAGATTGGATTCAGGCCGGTGACGCCGTTACACTATGTAACCAACTGTGACATGTTTTGCTATGGCCTTGGGTTGGTTTGAGTTTGTTGCGTCTAGTTAGTACACTGTTGTAGTCATACATGAGATAGCTAGTACCACCATAGCTGCATCCAACATTTATTTGTGCCCTAGACATGGGTTGCATCTCGGTGGCTAATGTGACTGTTTCATCTAAATTGCACTAACTTAAGAGTGACATGGCAATACAATGACATTGCAAACGTAGGAAAATAATTAGTAGGAAACAATTTTGCTATATTATGATGTCATCAAATTTACTTTAGAGAGATGGCAGTGTTGCCATTACTGGTTCTAGCAAAGTTCATCAAAAATAGCTATGTGACAGGACCTGGGGAGTGGCCACTTTCACGGGTACAGAGGCTCAGTGAGGCAAACAATTCAAATGTAGGTTTTATTTCAGAATTGACCAACAGAAATGCTTAAGAAACTTAAAGTATAACGTCAAATAACAACGGTTCTCTTAAACGGAAATACTCCTTTTAAGAGAACCGTTGTTATTTGATGTTATACTTTAAGTATCTTAAGCATTTCTGTTGGTCAATTATGAAATAAAACCTAAGTTTGAATTGTTTGCCTCACTCAGCCTGTCACGACTTCTTCCGAAGTCGGTTCCTCTACTTGTTCGGGTGGTGTTCGGCGGTCGACGTCACCGGTCTTCTAGCCATTGCCGATCCATCTTTCATTTTCCATTTGTTTTGTCTTGTTATCCCACACACCTGGTTTTAATTCCCTCATTACGTGTTGTGTATTTAACCCTCTGTTCCCCTCATGTCTTTGATTGGTATTGTTTGTTGTAAGTGCTTGTGCACATTGTTGTCTGGTGCGCGACGGGTTTTCTACCCATTTTTTATTATTCTGGATGCTGGTGGTTATATATATATATATTAAACTGCTCCGGTTATTACCCAGCTCTGCTCTCCTCTCCTGCGTCTGACTTCGCTGCCACCAGTTATCCACCCCTTACACTGCCCCAACCTGTCTGTGCTGTCTTCAATCCTCTCCCTCGATTGGGAGCAGCAGCAGCCTAATCAACTGTTGGGGCTTATTATCCAGCCAATCACACAGTCATTATAATCCTCAGCTGGGCTCCATTAGCTTCCCAACAGGGAAGGAGGCCATTGGCCGACTGAAAATTGGCCATTCCACAGCCGCCCTTGCCCAAAATGTTTGCTAAGGAGGCAGTGGCAGCTCTTTGGAGTCCCCCAGCAGGTAGGTGCTGGAAAGGCACTGGAATGGCGCGGCAAGTGGGCTTACCTCCACCAGCGCCACAAACTAACAATGCTTATCTTAAGCTAAAATACGGTGGTCCCCTCAATCTTACTTAGCTGGCTAAAGTTATACTGCATCTAAAGTCAATCTGTCGAAATCACAATCATGACAAAAAATGTTCCTACTAATTGTTTGCATTCTTTTGAA
Organism: Oncorhynchus tshawytscha; assembly: GCF_018296145.1. Taxonomy (NCBI): domain Eukaryota; kingdom Metazoa; phylum Chordata; class Actinopteri; order Salmoniformes; family Salmonidae; genus Oncorhynchus; species Oncorhynchus tshawytscha. The sequence goes on along the minus strand of NC_056440.1, from coordinate 38,848,783 downwards.
ATGTTATCTTTTTTCCAATCCAAATCCGAGTTGTATTTAGGTAGGCTCATGTTAGTCCTAGCTAGCTAGTTAGGGTAGCTAGCTAGCTAACGTGTTGTCAGCTATGCTAGCGAAAATAGTGATAATGATTATCAAAATATACAATAGATAACCAAATACATAACCAGAAGACTAAGATCTAGCTACTGGCATACCCACCACCCCTGGGGACCAATGGTCTCCAATCACCTATTCCGCATGATTGGGTCCTTTGGCAGGGCATGCAAACCATTTGGCTGTGCATCCTGCTGGAAGTGTGCATTGCATGGTCAATCCGTATAGGGCTTTTCAGTCCAAAACGACTGTGATCTTTTGAATGTGTTGGGGGCGATGAAACAACGACACCCCATTCAATATAGGGAAGCGAAGAAGGCAGAATTTTAGATGAGACTGACTCTATGACCAAAATGCAACAAGCGCTCACAGTCTCATTGCCAAATTAAATGTTCATCCACATTCTCCAAACGTCAAATTTCCAAGTGTTTTTGTTGCTCCTGCTGCCCTGTATCATTCCATTTCTCCAAATGTCAAATTTTGAATTTAAATGTTAAGTTTAGGCACTCATTCCGAATGGTTAAATAAAGGGTTAAGACCAAAAATCTGAGTCAACGACTGAGATTGAATGGTGTACCCGGAGGACAGCTATTTTCCATCCTCCTTTGGGTACATTGACTATCAGAGCTCTTACAGCATGAACTGGCATGTTGTCCACACAATCAAATAATTATAGAATGAATCTAGTACTGAAAGCATAAGCTACAGCTAGCTAGCACTGCATTGCATAACATGTGGTGAGTAATTGACTCAAAGAGAAAGAATATAATTGAATAACTTTGAACAAATTTATTTCTTCAAAAATGAAAGAGAAGCAGCAGAAAGAGAACGCGCGAGAGAGATGTATTTTAACTTCCACCTACTTAGCTAGCCTATGCAACTAGCTAATTTAGCCTACTCAATCACCCGGTTCAAACAGAGATGAATGCAATTTATGTTAGCTAGCTGGCTAAGGCTATTCAACACTGGAACTCTTCCAAGTCAAGGTAAGCGTTCGGTTTTATTAATTTATTGCCACTGGGGCCCGCCGGTGTAACTGCTAAACTGCTTGCTGTACACTGTACTGTGTGATTATAGCGGGTTTACTAATGCGTTAGTTCTAGTAGCTATGTTGATTATAACGGTCGCTAATATGGTGGATTACGATGTAGGTTGTGTATAGCGGTTAGCAGTTATGGTATGAAGGTTTGAAGCTGTCACAGACAGCTGTTGTGTTATTCACTGAAGTCCACAAGCGAAGGTTAAAGGTGAGAGGAGTAGAGCGCGTAGATGCGAGAAGTGACAGTGCTATTTGCATCAGCAGCCCTTTCCTGAAGAAAAATGATCCAATAGTCTAGTGGCCTCATGGGTGGAATGTTATTCATATTTTTCATAATTCATAAACATTCTTTTTTTTTAAAAGCACAAAATTCGGTGTTTCTATGTCAAACGGTTTTGTTATATTTCAGTCTTCTGTGATGTATATAACATGTAATATTGAGATGCAAACTCAAAATGCACTACATTTCAACTCTATAGCTGTCTTCTTTTGTTTAAGCCCTTAACCATGTGTGTGAGGTGTATACTTTTGTTTCCAAGTAGACTTGTTTAAGAAACACTGTTACCCTGATTTAGCCCACTGCAGTAAAAGGTTAAACAGCAACAAACGCCACTGGAGCCCGCCCTCCCCAATTAAGGTGCCACCAACCTGCTGTGGCACACACAATCTCTGAGTTCAGAATGATTTACTGTGTCATCAGCTTGCTGTAATTTGTGATCTTGTCAAACAGAGACGGACTCTTACACAGTAATGCTGAGGAATGAGTGAGGATAGTGTCTGCTGGCTCCTCACAACAGGGTGCCATGTATGTCTCACATCAACTAGTGCACTGTGACAGCGAGTTAGCTTCTAGTTCAGTGCTCTAGTTCATCGACTGAAACTCTTCCTTCTATTGTGAAGTACATCAGAGGAACTTTCGAAAGTTACTTCAGAGAAATGGCATAACCAATAGATGCAGGGGAGAGGGAGAGAAATCTATACCTCAATACCATCTTGTTGGACAAAGAGAAGGGGTTTCTCGATATGTGGTGTTTTGGAAGCATTGGAAACAGGGGTTTTGCATTATTGCCTTTAGTTTCACCTTTAAACTTGAAATTAATGATGACTCTGCCGCTAAAAGTCCTTGACTTCGAACTTCAATATTACTTAGCACACACACACACACACACACACACACACAGACACACACAGACACACACACACAGAAGAAAGTCCAGAATTTTTTCTACCTTTTCAGGACATTTGTGTGAATTGTTATCCTTGTGTAAATGAATGTCCTGGTACTGAAGACATCTCTCTGACACACACACACACACACACACACACACACACACACACACACACACACACACACACACACACACACACACACACACACACACACACACACACACACACACACACACACACTTTATTTCTGTGAAATTTCAGGACTTTTTGGGGGTGTAAAAACGTTTGACCATGAAAAATTATATTTTCACCTAACTCCTAACCCTAAACCTACCCCTAACCTTTGACCTAACCCTAACTACAAAAACCTGACACTAACCCTAACGTGAACCTTAACACTAACCCCCAAATCCTAAATCTAACCTTTAACCTAAAAATAGGAAAACATGTACACACACACACACACACACACACACACACACACACACACACACACACACACACACACACACACACACACACACACACACACACACACACACACACACACACACACACACACACACACACACACACATTGTCAAAGGGCAATGATGTCCCTAAATCCTCTAGATTGTATTTTTCTCTCTTCCTAAACTCTACCTGATAGGGATGAGGAGATTTGACAATGAGAGTTATCATTCTACACATGACCTGTTTTTTTTCTGGATTTCGAGGAGGATAGTGGGAGAGAGAGGGATAGGATAAAATCAAGTGAGGGATAGAGCAAGTGGGGGTAATAGTCAGACAAGGTGAGTAGCCACAAGAAAGAAGAAAGGTGAAAGGGAATAAAATAGGCAGCATGAGAAAAGGCCCACGTTAATGAAATAGATAAAGCCACTTAACACACTGCATTAGTTTGTCAAACAGAACATGCCTCTGAATTCATTAAACAGGTATGAGCATGTAGTAATCTCCATCTCCCTTCCTCATTGGAATACCAGAGCATTTGGGTGAGGGGCAGAGCATTAATTGCTTGGTTATAAGACACTTTAAGCCAAGGAAGGGAGATAACGCTTAGGGGCAAAGGACGGATAATATAACAAAAGAGGGAAGACCTAGGAAAAAGAAGGGGAAAGAGGAAGTCGATATGAGAATGTTATAAAAATACATACAATTGTTGGGCCTACTTCAATTGGAAGGGACTGTTGACTCCCAAATCAAAGTTTCTCCAATCTTCAGACATTCCAGGTCATCTGTTGTGTGGATTTGGCACAGTCCTGATTTGTATTCGGTTCTAATTTTTTTCAATCCTTTTGGGGCTGAGGCATATATCTGGATCTGTACAACTAATCTCATGTGACATGGATTTGTCATGACATTAGACTACTTTTGAGGTATGCAAATGTTTGACTGACTTTTATTTTGGTGTGAACTGTCACTTTAAGTAGAAATGAATCATAGCAACAACAAAAAATCACCACTTCTAAACATTGGACTGACTGAATGATGGCACTGGAACACTCGATTGGTGTATACTTTTTTTAATGATCATGTACTGCAAACGTCCACCTGTCTGACCTGTCCCTTTCCATTCAAACAAGTGGACAAGTTAGGTGTGCACCAGCATCACTACTCAGATTAGCCCAATATTTGACAGTGATCTGGATATGGTATATTTCTAATTGTCGTATTGGCTCCTGTCCACTTCCTTTCCCCTATTCCTCATTTCCATATCTCTACTTTTCCCTCTTTTTTCCCCTCTCCCCTTACCTCCTATCTGTCTTCATCCCTGTTTCATGCTCGCTCTCTCTTTCCCATCTCCTGTCCCTCCTTCTCGCTTCCTCCCTCATGCTCTTTCTCTCTCTCTTGTTCTCTCTCTCTCTTTCTATATGTGGGCGTGCCTCATGAATACTGAGGTCAGAAGACCAGAGAGAAGAGTGGTTGTGTGGACAACCTCTTCCACCAGACCTCCATTACCTCTTTGTCAGCCCAAGTGTCAGAGATATAACCTCTTGAGCTGTCAATAAAGCCGGAAAGGGATAGCCAAGTACACGTAATGGAATCAACGATACAATAAAGTCCATTCAGTGTCATCATCAAGTCAAGTTAGGTTTAGATCAGTTTCAGGTCAAGTGAGGTTATTTGTTTGTATTTATTTTAATTGTATCAGGATCCCCCCAATCAGCTGTTGCAAAAGTAGCAGTTACTCTTTCTTCCTGGGGTCCAGACAAAACACAAATACAGAATAATAATAGGCAACAGCTCAAGGACAGAACTACTGTACATAAATGTAAATAGAAACAAGGTCAAGTGAGGTAGGCTTCATTGTAAAAGCTCACAAACATTATTGGAATGGCCATAAACTCATGTGCACAAATGTATGCCCACTCATTCGTTCTCCTTAGAATGCAATCACGATGCCAGACATTTTGTAATGGTACAGAAGTTTTGCAGTTGTCTAATAAATTGCATATGATCTGGTTCTTTTTTGTGTGTGTGTCTGTGTCAATTTAGGTTTTACTCAAATGCTATGTTTAGTTTAGAACATAAAATGGTTAACCTCTAATGCTAGTTGCTCGGATAATCCCCTGTGATGCACAGCGGCATTTAGACAGAATATGAGATTCCATAGACTGACAGTTCACACTTTCCCAATCTGCAATTTCAACAGTCTGACTCTTTGTTTTGTAATCAGAGGGAGCCTCTGTGAATTAATCAAATATAAACACTCATATCAAGACATACGGAGTTTAGGTAGTGCAACTGTAGTCACTGTAAATTGATTCTGCCAACTTGAGTCGTCAACATGAGGGACTTGAGATATGGAAGGGGGTAGTATAGCGCAAATCCTGATTGGGACTATTACCTGAATTTACTTCAATGTCATTATTTGTAATGACCATCAGAATATGAAATACCGTGGCTTTAAAGGCTACTGTAATTACTCTCTCCTCTCCATTGGAAAACTCAGAGGAAAAGTTGCCTTCCGAGTTAAATAAGCATGAATGAGTCGTGCTGTGGAGTAAAGTTTTCGTTTCAGAGCCAGAACTTTTTACCCACATTTTTCAAATAAAAGTTCTGATTGTTGACTTGAGAGTGGTCTGTCTACTGAATACTAGTCTTTTCTCGCTCTCTATCATTGTGTCTTTAGGCACATTCACACTGCACCTTAGCCCAGGGCCAAGTGCCTGGGGCTAAGCGAGTGTTCACACTTGCACATTCTAAAATGGGCTAACGCCAACCTTAGCCCAGGGCTAGCTGGCTCTGCTACCAACTTTTCGGGATTAGCCCGAGAAACACAGTGCCAGTTAAGAACACATCTTGACTTTTAAATTGAGATGTTGTGTCACTAGCCAACACACAATACCCCATAATGTCAAAGTGGAATAATGTTTTTAGAAATGTTTACAAATTAATAAAAAATGAAAAACTGAATTGTCTTCAGTCAGTAAGTATTCAACCCCTTTTTCATTGCAAGCCTAAATAAGTTTAGGAGTAGAAATGTGCTTAACAAGTCACATAAATTGTATAGACTCAATCTGTGCAAAAAATGTGACCGACCGGCTTGATTCTGTCTTATGTAGAAACTTTTGAAATGTTTTTTTTTTTAAACATTTGGATAACAGTAGAGACTCAGAGCTAGAAAATGGTATATCATGTACTACAGTTGAGGAACAATGGGAAAGTAATTATGCTTTGACAGTTAATAAACTTGTGAGAAAATGGCCCTTGAATGTTTTGGTACACCTACTGGAGTGCTCGTTTGTCTACACCCATTCAGCATCGTTAATATTTTAAATCCGTAAAAACTTTAGTTGCTTGCTATGCCTAACAAAAATGGTTGCTAAGCAGGCTGGCTGACATCTTCTCACTTAGACAACTAAAGCTACAAACTCTTCAACTGGAAGGGCATCAAATGCTCAATTTTCCTCTGTTTTCATAGCTTTTCAATTGACATTTAATTGGATATATCCATGATAAAATGATTGTTGTCTGATTTCGCCTGGATCAGAAAAGGCGATGTCTCGTTCGCTCACAGGGTTCTGTACAAGGGCGAGATTGAATTTAAAAAGTGCAACATTGTTTCTGAGGTCCGACATGCAGACAGCAAGGTTTATAAAAACCATCACTGAAGGAAATCAAATCCTAGGCTAGAAGCAAAAGGAAAGTGTTAATAAACGTGTTATTGCACATTGAGATAGAATGTTGGTCGCATGTTGTGTTTGTCCTTTAGCCCAGGGCTTTGAAAGACAAGTGTGAATCTTTAGCCAAGGGCTAAAACTTAGCCCAGGGTTAACAAATGATTGTGTGAACACAGGCTAAGCTAGCCCAGGACCAGTCTATCCTGGGAGTAAGATACCCAGGGTTAAGAACAATGTAGTGTGAAAAGGCCTTTTAAGTATATGAAGTCAAGTTTCAAAAGACTTGAAGAGATCAACATGGTCAGAGTTTTTCAGAGAAGGGCTATTTTAAACCGCTTTTTAAACAACAGATTTTTTTTTGAACTGCCATATAGAAAACTGCAGAGGGAAAACTGCCAAATGTTCGACAGCTGATGATTCACTGCTAGTTTCTTTAGACACAGATGCTTGTAAATGCAGTAATGTATATGGCAACTCTAACTTCTGTTTATATCTATTGTTGTCTTTCAGAGGATCATGACGAGGAAAGCCCACAACAGAAGAGTTCTGACACCACTGTGCGCAGAGATGAAGGTAGGAACACACTTTTCTTATGGGCCATCTCTGGCTTGAGGTATGACTTTATGTCACATCCACCTTAACAGGCAAGGTCAGGTCTTTACATGATGAAGATCGGGTTTAGGTATGGCAACCAGATCTGGTGTATTACTACCATACACCATAAATCCAAGTTGTAGCTGGGCCTAGTGGTAAGCAGTTACTTTGTAGATGTGGTCTGGATTTGGACCATAATCATTTGGATGTCAGGTAGGATCTGGTTATAAATCGCATTGTGATACATTATTAACATGTACAAGTTGTGTTGAATGTCTTTGACTACATTAAACCAAAACAGGATAATTTCTTCTAATTGGTCATTTATTGGCACCTGCAGATTCCCAGGGAGTACAAGGTATAGTATTTGCAGCCTCAAAGCCACAAAGTTATAAACACAAGGTGTTTATTATTCCGGAGGTTAAATTACCCGCTACAGTCTGAGAGGAGATGCAGAATGTGTTTTGGATTGCACGTTTTGGAGATACCAAGAAGGAACATACTGTACATTAATAGTTTAAGACATACTTGCAAATTTATGGGGAATGTTATCAGGTTTAGACATTACAGATTTAGATGGTGTGTGTGACATGACTGCTGCTTTGTTCTTTCCTGTTTCAGGCCTGATGGGTAATTTTCCAGAGTCATCTAGTTGTTGACCTGTGTGATAGTAGCGTAAGCACTTTACATAACATGATGCGGTAAAGTAGTTGCAACATACCCCTTAATTTCAGTCAAATTCTGTGCTGTAATGTGAAGTGCACACGAATGACAATACTGTACGTCATTGGATTGTTACTGGATATCGTAAATGTTGTGTCGTTTCATGTTGCTGACGACATGAATAGATGCTTGTTATTAAGTGAATCCACAACACTCAATATGTCCCCCAAAATAATGATATCAGTGTCCTCCTTTTATTTTATTGAAAAGCATTAGACATTTTCAGAAGTTTTTTGTTAAACCGCCAGCAAATAGTTACACCTCATGATAGGCTACATGTTTCTTCTTCTCTCAGAATCTCATTTAGATTTCATGCCGAGGAAGTAATCATGGCCCTGGAAACAGTATCTTAATAATCAGGGAGCCAATATATTCTGGGGGGAAGAAATACAGTATACTCATTAATGGAATGAGATAAATGCAATCTAAATGGAATCTACAATTGCTTCAATGCAAGACAAAAGAGACGAGATTTCCATTGACTGAGACTTTGTTGAGATGTTGATAAAGAATTACAGACTCATAACAATTCATAACAACTCAAACCTTTCTCATCCTAAAGTAAGTACACATTTCTTTTAGATTTACAGATTCACAGTACAGTGGTCTCCTGAGCCTTTGAAGAGAAGATGAAAGTTCCTCTAGTCGACAGGTGTGTGGTATGACACATTATGAGTCACTTAGTTCTGAGGATATTTCCTGTACATGCATGATGGATACCAAGGCAGTATAGTGATATGATGCACATATTTCCTTATTCCAAAATATATCTTACTTGCTGTATTCCTCTTAGAGTAGCGGTATGATGAGTACACAGTGTGTGTGTTGGTGTGTGTTCTTCAGTGGTGGGTTAATGTGAAGCATTGATGTAAGATAAAAGTTTTCTTGGCAGAAACCATGGCAACTACATGGCCTTGAGTGGGCGGATCCTAAACGGGGGCACATCGGAGTGATAAGGGGAGAGGGCCGCATGGGAACACAGGGGAAGGGTTGAGAGGAGGGATGGGAGGGGGGGTGGACGGTGGATTTCATCAAATGTGTAACCCAGGAAAACCTAGCATTCATGAAGCACAAAATAAATTGTGCGTGTGTAGAAGTCGCTATGACTATGCTATATGCTTGTGTATGCAATGGCTGTTTGGTTGTTAGCCAATGTCAAGGCTCTCTCGCTCTCTCTCTCTCTTTAAAGTTGATTCAATTAAATTCAAACTGCTTTATTGGTATGACATAGTGACATAAGTTCATATTTGTATTGCCAAAGCCAAATGTTGAACAATTTAAGACATGGCATATGGGGTTATAGTGAGATTGGAGAGTGCTCACAAAAATCAGAAAAGCGATTAAATTAATCACTGACCTTTGATGATCTTCATCAGATGACACACATAGAACTGGAGAGTGCTCACAAAAATCAGAAAAGGGATTAAATTAATCACTGACCTTTGATGATCTTCATCAGATGACACTCATAGGACTTCATGTTACACAATACATGTATGTTTTGTTCGATAAAGTTCATATTTAAATCCAAAAATCTCAGTTTACATTGGCGCGTTATGTTCAGTAGTTCCAAAACATCCAATGATTTTGCAGAGAGACACATCAATTTACAGAAATACTCATAATAAACATTGCTAAAAGATACAAGTGTTATGCATGGAATTTTAGATCCACTTCTCCTTCATACAACCGCTGTGTCAGATTTTTTAAAACCTGGTTGGATTTTTTTCTCAGGTTTTTGCCAGCCATATGAGTTCTGTTATACTCACAGACATCATTCAAAGAGTTTTAGAAACTTCAGCGTGTTTTCTATCCAAATCTACTAATTATATGCATATTCTAGCTTTTAGGCCTGAGTAGCAGGCAGTTTACTCTGGGCACCTTTTTATCCAAGCTACTCAATACTGCCCCCCAGTCCCAAAGAAGTTTTAAGGAATGCCTTCGGTGGGGTAATTGGTATTACCGAAAATAAATATAAAAACTTTGGCAGCAATGCCATTCTAAAGAGTTTTATTCTACCTGTAAGATTATGGGAAGTTTATTCCATTTAATGAAATCTGTTTTCATATGGTTGTGTAATGGAATAAAGTTATCTTTATATATTTGTTGTTTGTAGTCACTTATTAAGCATCCTAAGTATTTCATATTTTTTGTGGTATTTCTGTAGATCGTGAGTTTTTTTCTTCAATTGATATTTTCTTCAAGTTAATTTTATATTCTGAGATTTGAGTATTTGGAAAATATTTTTTAAAAAGGGGCATTGAGTTTTCAATATTAGTCAGGTATACATGGAGATCATCTGCATAGAAGTTTAGTTTTAGTTTTTTATGTCAATTATTATATACAATTCTTGCCACCAACAGAATGCTATACATATGGCGCATGCAACAATCTCATCTCTGTAGATTTTGCTGCGAAGAGACAGAATCAATAATATAATTTGTTCTGGTATTGCCCCTATGTAGCGTGTTTCTGGTCACAGGTCACAACTTGCACTTCAAATTAACCTAACAAATAGCAGTGTTGGGTGATTTGGAAAGCCATAGTCAGTCAATAAATAATATAATAATACTCGTAGGAAAGGTTTCATCTTTAGCTCACAATCTGTGGATACTATACAATTAGGAAGGTAAAATCTTTTATGTAAAACATCACAGCACAATTGAAAAATATATGGCACATGGAAACCAAACGAATGTGGTCTATGATGATAGGTGGGATGGGCTGAGAGTGGCTGAGGGTTTGTGATTAAAGAGCTCATGTTTGGTAAAGTATTCTTGTTATGTGACTGCTTTATATAGAATTACCATGTATGCAAACTGTGTATGTAAAATGTGTATGCAAAATATGTATGTAAAATGTAGCAGAAAAGCTGTAAAAAAACAAAAATATATTTGTCCTTCGAAGAGGGGTGGTGGTGTAGGGGTTCATAAAAATAAAACATTTAGTTTGTATTCATGTTTACCAATTGTGATACCTGTTACGTTTAGGTCCTGACTAATTATTTCTCCAAGCGTTTCAATTGCCAGTGCAAACAGGAAGGAGGAGGGGGGACATCCCTGTCTTGTGCCCCTTTCTAAAGCTATTTCAACTGATCATGTATTTGTGTATATTTTAGCTTTAGGACATTTATACAACATTTTATTAAATGTATTATTTCAGCTGAAAAGTTGAAAGCTTCCAAAGTTTTGAACAGAAAAGGCCTTTCAAGATGATCGAAGGCCTTTTCAGCATCACCAGCCATTATTGACCAAACTATATATACATTTTTTTTTGCATATTGTATTCAACTAAAACATGTTCTTGTATTTGTTGTAAGTGTCTATTTATATGTATGTTTGATTGATATGCATCAAGTCCGGTAAAGACTTTGACATTCTATTGATTAAAAGCTTTGTTATTATGTTATTGTCACAATTTATGAACCTTGTGGGTCTATAATCAGCAGGGCTCTCCAGATATTCCTGGTTGTAACAAAAATAAATAACTGTTTGATACTCGGAACTAGGAAGTACTGAATTGCGTGAATTGTGTTGTAATTTGTTACAATAGGGGGCTACTTTGTCCCAAAATGTTGAATAGAATTCTATGGGGAAGCCATCCAATCCTGGGGTTTTTCTCAGTGCAAATGTTTTAACAGTATCTAATACTTCTTTTTGGATGATCTCTGTTTTTAGAGATATTTTTTTGTCTGCTGATAATTGCTTCAGATTTGTTGAGTCTAAGAAGGCTATAGAGTCGTGGCTGAATGACGACATGAATAACATACAGCTGGCGGGTTTTAAGCTTTTTCAAGAGGATAGAACAGCGGCCTCTGGTAAGACAAGGGGTTGCGGTCTATGTATATTTGTAAAAAACAGCTGGTGACAAAATCTAAGGAAGTCTCAATGTTTTGCTTGCCTCAGGTAGAGTATCTCATAATAAGCTGTAGACCACACTATTTACCAATATAGTTTATCTATATTCTTTGTAGCTGTCTATTTACCACCACAAACCGATGCTGGCACTAAGACTGCACTCAATGAGCTGTATACAGCCAAAAGCAAACAGGAAAATGCTGCTGGTGGCCGGGGACTTTAATGCAGGGAAACTTACATCCGTTTAGCCTAATTTCTACCAGCATGTTAAATGTGCAACCAGAGTGAAAAAAACTGTAGACCACCTTTACTCCACACACAGAGATCAAATCAAATCAAATCAAATTTATTTATGTAGCCCTTCGTACATCAGCTGATATCTCAAAGTGCTGTACAGAAACCCAGCCTAAAACCCCAAACAGCAAGCAATGCAGGTGTAGAAGCACGGTGGCTAGGAAAAACTCCCTAGAAAGGCCAAAACCTAGGAAGAAACCTAGAGAGGAACCAGGCTATGTGGGGTGGCCAGTCCTCTTCTGGCTGTGCCGGGTGGAGATTATAACAGAACATGGCCAAGATGTTCAAATGTTCATAAATGACCAGCATGGTCGTATAATAATAAGGCAGAACAGTTGAAACTGGAGCAGCAGCACGGTCAGATGGACTGGGGACAGCAAGGAGTCATCATGTCAGGTAGTCCTGGGGCATGGTCCTAGGGCTCAGGTCCTCAGAGAGAGAAAAAAAGAGAGAATTAGAGAGAGCATATGTGGGGTGGCCAATCCTCTTCTGGCTGTGCCGGGTGGAGATTATAACAGAACATGGCCAAGATGTTCAAATGTTCATAAATGATCAGCATGTTCGAATAATAAGAAGGCAGAACAGTTGAAACTGGAGCAGCAGCACGGCCAGGTGGACTGGGGACAGCAAGGAGTCATCATGTCAGGTAATCCTGGGGCATGGTCCTAGGGCTCAGGTCATCCGAGAGAGAGAAAGAAAGAGAGAAGGAGAGAATTAGAGAACGCACACTTAGATTCACACAGGACACCGAATAGGACAGGAGAAGTACTCCAGATATAACAAACTGACCCTAGCCCCCCGACACATAAACTACTGCAGCATAAATACTGGAGGCTGAGACAGGAGGGGTCAGGAGACACTGTGGACACATCCGAGGACACCCCCGGACAGGGCCAAACAGGAAGGATATAACTCCACCCACTTTGCCAAAGCACAGCCCCCACACCACTAGAGGGATATCTTCAACCACCAACTTACCATCCTGAGACAGGGCCGAGTATAGCCCACAAAGATCTCCGCCATGGCACAACCCAAGGGGGGCGCCAACCCAGACAGGATGACCACATCAGTGAATCAACCCACTCAGGTGACGCACCCATTCCAGGGATGGCATGAGAGAGCCCCAGTAAGCCAGTGACTCAGCCCCTGTAATAGGGTTAGAGGCAGAGAATCCCAGTGGAAAGAGGGGAACCGGCCAGGCAGAGACAGCAAGGGCGGTTTGTTGCTCCAGAGCCTTTCCGTTCACCTTCCCACTCCTGGGCCAGACTACACTCAATCATATGACCCACTGAAGAGATGAGTCTTCAGCAAAGACTTAAAGGTTGAGACCGAGTTTGCGTCTCTGACATGGGTAGGCAGACCGTTCCATAAAAATGGAGCTCTATAGGAGAAAGCCCTGCCTCCAGAGATGCATACAAAGATCTCCCTTGCCCTCCGTTTGGCAAATCTGACCATAATTATATCCTCCTGATTCCTGATTACAAGCAAAAACTAAAGCAGGATGCACCAGTAACTCGGTCAATAAGAAAGTGGTCAGATGAAGCAAATGCTAAGCTACAGGACTGTTTTGCTAGCACAGACTAAAATATGTTCCGATGGAGTTTGCACCAGACATAGCATTTTCCTTGATGGCCAAAAATCTCAATTTTAGTCTCATCTGACCAGAGTACCTTCTTCCATATGTTTGGGGAATCTCCCATATGCTTTTTGGCGAACACCAAACGTGTTTGCAAATGTTTTTCTTTAAGAAATAGCTTTTTTCTCTGGCAACTCTTCCATAAAGCCCAGCTCTGTGGAGTGTACGGCTTAAAGTGGTCCTATGGACAGATACACCAATCTCCACTGTGGAGCTTTGCAACTCCTTCAGGGTTATCTTTGGTCTCTTTGTTGCCTCTGATTTAATGCCCTCCTTGCCGGCCATCTTGGCAGGTTTGTTGTGGTGCCATATTCTTTCCATTTTTTAATAATGTATTTAATGGTTCTCTGTGGGACGTTCAAAGTTTCTGATATTTTTTATACCCAACACTGATCTCTATTTCTCCAGACCTTTGTCCCTGACCTGTTTGGAGAGCTCCTTGGTCTTCATGGTGCCGCCTGCTTGGTGGTGCCCCTTTCTTAGTGGTGTTGCAGATTCTGGGGCCTTTCAGAACAGGTGTATATATACTGATATCATGTGAGACTTAGATTGCACACAGGTGGCCCTAATTTACTCTTCCGGCGCCGACAGAGATGGCCGCCTCGCTTCGCGTTCCTAGGAAACTATGCAGTTTTTTGTTTTTTTACGTGTTATTTCTTACACTAGTACCCCAGGTCATCTTAGGTTTCTTTACATACAGCCGACAAGAACTACTGAATATAAGATCAGCGTCAACTCACCATCAGTACGACCAAGAATATGTTTTTCGCGATGCGGATCCTGAGTTCTGCCTTACAACCAGTGTAACCGAGTGGATCACATGCAGCGACCAAAAAAAAAAAAAACGACTCAGAAAAAGAGGGAAACGAAGCGGTCTTCTGGTCAGACTCCGGAGACGGGCACATCGTGCACCACTCCCCAGCATTCTTCTTGCCAATGTCCAGTCTCTTGACAACAAGGTTGATGAAATCCGAGCAAGGGTAGCATTCCAGAGGGACATCAGAGACTGTAACGTTCTCTGCTTCACGGAAACATGGCTCACTGGAGAGACGCAATCCGAAGCGGTGCAGCCAGCGGGTTTCTCCACGCATCGCGCCGACAGAAACAAACATCTCTCTGGTAAGAAGACGGGCGGGGGCGTATGCCTTATGGCCAACGTGACATGGTGTGATGAAGGAAACATACAGGAACTCAAATCCTTCTGTTCACCTGATTTAGAATTCCTCACAATCAAATGTAGACCGCATTATCTACCAAGAGAATTCTCTTCGATTATAATCACAGCCGTATATATCCCCCAAGCAGACACATCGATGGCTCTGAACGAACTTTATTTAACTCTCTGCAAACTGGAAACGATTTATCCGGAGGCTGCATTCATTGTAGCTGGGGATTTTAACAAGGCTAATCTGAAAACAAGACTCCCTAAATTTTATCAGCATATTGATTGCGCAACCAGGGGTGGAAAGACCCTGGATCATTGTTACTCTAACTTCCGCGACGCATATAAGGCCCTGCCCCGCCCCCTTTCGGAAAAGCTGACCACGACTCCATTTTGTTGATCCCTGCCTACAGACAGAAACTAAAACAAGAAGCTCCCACGCTGAGGTCTGTCCAACGCTGGTCCGACCAAGCTGACTCCACACTCCAAGACTGCTTCCATCACGTGGACTGGGAGATGTTTCGTATTGCGTCAGACAACAACATTGACGAATACGCTGATACGGTGTGCGAGTTCATTAGAACGTGCGTTGAAGATGTCGTTCCCATAGCAACGATTAAAACATTCCCTAACCAGAAACCGTGGATTGATGGCAGCATTCGTGTGAAACTGAAGGCACGAACCACTGCTTTTAATCAGGCAAGGTGTCTGGTAACATGACTGAATACAAACAGTGCAGCTATTCCCTCCGCAAGGCTATCAAACAAGCTAAGCGCCAGTACAGAGACAAAGTAGAATCTCAATTCAACGGCTCAGACACAAGAGGTATGTGGCAGGGTCTACAGTCAATCACGGACTACAGGAAGAAACCCAGCCCAGTCTCGGACCAGGATGTCTTGCTCCCAGGCAGACTAAATAACTTTTTTGCCCGCTTTGAGGACAATACAGTGCCACTGACACGGCCTGCAACGGTATCATGCGGTCTCTCCTTCACTGCAGCCGAAGTGAGTAAGACATTTAAACGTGTTAACCCTCGCAAGGCTGCAGGCCCAGACGGCATCCCCAGCCGCGCCCTCAGAGCATGCGCAGACCAGCTGGCCGGTGTGTTTACGGACATATTCAACCAATCCCTATACCAGTCTGCTGTTCCCACATGCTTCAAGAGGGCCACCATTGTTCCTGTTCCCAAGAAAGCTAAGGTAACTGAGCTAAACGACTACCGCCCGTAGCACTCACATCCGTCATCATGAAGTGCTTTGAGAGACTAGTCAAGGACCATATCACCTCCACCCTACCTGACACCCTTGACCCACTCCAATTTGCTTACCGCCCAAATAGGTCCACAGACGATGCAATCTCAACCACACTGCACACTGCCCTAACCCATCTGGACAAGAGGAATACCTATGTGAGAATGCTGTTCATCGACTACAGCTCGGCATTCAACACCATAGTACCCTCCAAGCTCGTCATCAAGCTCGAGACCCTGGGTCTCGACCCCGCCCTGTGCAACTGGGTACTGGACTTCCTGACGGGCCGCCCCCAGGTGGTGAGGGTAGGCAACAACATCTCCTCCCCG
Organism: Oncorhynchus tshawytscha; assembly: GCF_018296145.1. Classification (NCBI taxonomy): domain Eukaryota; kingdom Metazoa; phylum Chordata; class Actinopteri; order Salmoniformes; family Salmonidae; genus Oncorhynchus; species Oncorhynchus tshawytscha. The sequence goes on along the minus strand of NC_056440.1, from coordinate 38,832,512 downwards.
CTGATCCTCAACACTGGGGCCCCACAAGGGTGCGTTCTGAGCCCCCTCCTGTACTCCCTGTTCACCCACGACTGCGTGGCCATGCACGCCTCCAACTCAATCATCAAGTTTGCGGACGACACAACAGTGGTAGGCTTGATTACCAACAACGACGAGACGGCCTACAGGGAGGAGGTGAGGGCCCTCGGAGTGTGGTGTCAGGAAAATAACCTCACACTCAACGTCAACAAAACTAAGGAGATGATTGTGGACTTCAGGAAACAGCAGAGGGAACACCCCCATCCACATCGATGGAACAGTAGTGGAGAGGGTAGCAAGTTTTAAGTTCCTCGGCATACACATCACAGACAAACTGAATTGGTCCACTCACACAGACAGCATCGTGAGGAAGGCGCAGCAGCGCCTCTTCAACCTCAGGAGGCTGAAGAAATTTGGCTTGTCACCAAAAGCACTCACAAACTTCTACAGATGCACAATCGAGAGCATCCTGGCGGGCTGTATCACCGCCTGGTATGGCAACTGCACCGCCCTCAACCGTAAGGCTCTCCAGAGGGTAGTGAGGTCTGCACAACGCATCACCGGGGGCAAACTACCTGCCCTCCAGGACACCTACACCACCCGATGCTACAGGAAGGCCATAAAGATCATCAAGGACATCAACCACCCGAGCCACTGCCTGTTCACCCCGCTGTCATCCAGAAGGCGAGGTCAGTACAGGTGCATCAAAGCTGGGACCGAGAGACTGAAAAACAGCTTCTATCTCAAGGCCATCAGACTGTTAAACAGCCACCACTAACATTGAGTGGCTACTGCCAACACACTGTCAATGACACTGACTCTACTCCAGCCACTTTAATCATGGGAATTGATGGGAAATTATGTAAATATATCACTAGCCACTTTAAACAATGCTACCTTATATAATGTTACTTACCCTACATTGTTCATCTCATATGCATACGTTGATACTGTACTCTATATCATCGACTGCATCCTTATGTAATACATGTATCACTAGCCACTTTAACTATGCCACTTGGTTTACATACTTATCTCATATGTATATACTGTACTCGATATCATCTACTGTATCTTGCCTATGCTGCTCTGTACCATCACTCATTCATATATCCTTATGTACATATTCTTTATCCCCTTACACTGTGTATAAGACAGTAGTTTTTTTTTGGAATTGTTAGTTAGATTACTTGCTCGTTATTACTGCATTGTCGGAACTAGAAGCACAAGCATTTCGCTACACTCGCATTAACATCTGCTAACCATGTGTATGTGACAAATAAAATTTGATTTGATTTGATTTGATTTGAATTTGGCCCACTGCAGTTCAAACTATGTTCTCTGGTTTCTACATATAATCACAGTTTTGACAGTACAAAATGGAGCTACTATCTCACCATTTGTCCTATCGGTATGCGCATGTGCCTCTGGCTAATTAGATTAATTAAATCAAAAGGTTGGATAATGAAATAAACAAGAGACTGTCTGTCTAGTAGGCCCTCAGTCTCAATTGCAGGTGTGGTGGCTGGTAACTATTATCGACCTCTGCCCTCTGTCTCTCCTCTGTAGGGTGTGGGCAGACTGTTACAAAGTCTTGGTAGTGATGGGCAGACTGTTCCAGGCTGGCAGAGGGCGATAGGTAGACAGACAGACAGGCTGGCAGAGAGAGATAGGTAGAGATAGGTAGACAGACAGGCAGACAGGCTGGCAGAGAGAGATAGGTAGACAGACAGACAGACAGACAGACAGACAGACAGACAGACAGACAGACAGACAGACAGACAGACAGACAGACAGACAGACAGACAGACAGACAGACAGACAGACAGACAGGCTGGCAGAGAGAGCTAGGTAGACAGACAGGCAGGCAGGCAGAGAGAGATAGGTAGAGATAGGTAGACAGACAGGCAGACAGGCTGGCAGAGAGAGATAGGTAGACAGACAGACAGACAGACAGACAGACAGGCTGGCAGAGGGCGATAGGTAGACAGACAGACAGACAGACAGACAGACAGACAGACAGACAGACAGACAGACAGACAGACAGACAGACAGGCTGGCTGGCTGGCAGAGAGAGAGGTAGACAGACAGACAGACAGGCTGGCAGAGAGAGATAGGTAGACAGACAGGCAGGCAGAGAGAGATAGGTAGACAGACAGACAGGCTGGCTGGCAGAGAGAGATAGGTAGACAGACAGGCTGGCAGAGAGAGATAGGTAGAGATAGGTAGACAGGCAGGCAGGCTGGCAGAGAGAGATAGGTAGAGATAGGTAGACAGACAGGCAGAGACGGACAGATAGAGCCATTACATGGGTTTACACGTCTGTCTGCACTGGATTCTCCTGTCATGAGTTTGCTTTAATCTATTTGTACTGCAGTTAAAGGAGTAGCAGCTTTAGGCTCTCACTGTCCCCTGTGCTTTTGAATAGTTTTTGATGAATAGAGTATAGAAAGTAGGAAATGGAGATGGGGAGGAAAGTCATTTTGACAAACAAAAATGCGATTGAGCTTCAGCTCAGCTGAAAAACAAGGCAGTAAAGGAGAGGGGAGCTAGTAAGGACTGTGGAGCGAAGGAGGGAGGGGGAGTGTGTAAATGGGAGAACATGGAGGGGAGGGGGTGCCGTGTTCAGAGCGAGAGATTGACTTACTGAAAACAATATTTGTCTTTCTGCCTCTCTATCACAAGAACCAGTGCAGTGCTCCATTCAACAGGAGGAGCCACGCGCCGACAGAAGCCTCACCATTTTAGAAAGCTGTCTCTATCCCTGCCTCTCTCTCCCACTCTTTCTCTCCATTCTCTCTGTCTCTACCTCCCCGGTAGGAGAAACAGCAACAACAACAGAGGTAGCAGCATCACATGCAACAGTGGGCAGACAGCGTCCTTTGTCATTCCTCAAGAGAAGAGAAGAAGGAGTTGACAAGATAACAGAAGGGAGATGACCTGACACCTGTAGCAGGTTGCAGAGCTGTGCGCGCTGAGTAGCTAACTGTCTCAGACTCTCTCATAGCTATTGTGGCCGTAGCTTCTTCTGGGCTTTGGTTGCTCTTTCTCTGGCTTTTACATGGCTTCTAAGAAGAAATTGGGTGATATTCGCAGAGAGGGCATTTGCAGGGACCGTGCGTGCTCCACGCGGGAGGAGTCGTCAGAGGGGCCGGGACGTCCCACCACCAGAGGGCGTTTCTCTGAGTCCTGGAAGAGGCTTAGCTCCAGGGGGGGCTCCACCAAGAGGGGTGCGCTCAACTCCCAGCAGCCACCGGTAAGACTTGGAGAGGACTTACTGAGCCCTCCCCCCCTCCAGACTCGAACAATACCACGGGCCCTGAGAGTGGAGGTGGTTAGGCCTAGGTTGGGGGAAAGTAGGGGATAGTGAATTTGGTTGTATGGGTACAGGTGGAGGAGGGGCCAGTTTGAGAAGTCATACAGCGGTGAGGCAGGTTTGTTGAGGAGATTAGAAAGTGAGAAGTGGCAAATGTGGTATTGGGAATAATAGAGAAGACACTTTTAGTAGAGTACATTCTGGTTTTGGAAGTATTCATGAGATAGTTCCAAGTGTAGAAGAATGGGAACTTGTTTTGGGAGACTGGAATATGGAAAGAGGAGATGGGTGTATTTTTGGGAATGCTGAGTAGCCCATGAGCTGGTTAGTTTGGAGTTGCTATGGAGTTGGGCCTGGTTCAGAGAAAGAGAGCAACTTGTGACGAGGATATGGGTTAACCCCACCACGCTTCTTTTCCTCCTGTGGTATCTTCTCCAAGGCTTCAGAGTGTGTGCTTAAAGTTTCAGAAGTGTTTGGCCAGGCATGTATGACTGAAGAGAGTTTCTCCACGGTGGGTCTGGGAGCAGTCAGCCACCACTCTGGATTGATCTGGTTCGGGGCCAGTCCTCCGTTCTATTTTCGAAATGTAGAACTTTATTGATGTTTCTGGATTGAGGTCAACAAGAAGAATGCTAGGGACTATGAAAACCCATCAGACATCTGACAACAGTATGATCCTAAATGCAGAGCGTGGAGAGATCAGGGGCTGTTGCTCTCGTTTTGATCCTGGGTCTAGCAACGGTCATCAAAATTGTTAAAAGGTTTTAAAAACTATTTTAATAAATGCAACAGCTGGACAATGAATGAAGATACTCAGACTTTTAAAATCAATTAGATATTAACTGAAGTATAGCACATAAAACATTGTACTGACACAGACAAGAGATGAATGGAGTTCAGGCATTTAGGTGGAAATTCAGGTATTACATTTATTGTATAATTGAACTTTTTTTCTTAATGCACTCGTATACATTTTCTCAGTATAAAATGAAGAAAACGATACGTGTATTTGCATCCGTGAATAAAATAACATAAAGGATTGGAACAAGGCAGCAACCACCAACAGCTTTGCTCTGTCACTATGTGGACCTGCAGTCACCCGCAAGTTGTCACATTCTCTTGCATAATTCAACAGGTGTGTCAAGAGAAGGACAACCATGTAATTGAACAATTTTAAATAAAAATGCTTGGCTCTAGATTAGACCTATCTATACATACTTTACATCATAACTTTTTTCAATACACTAAAATCAACACCCACAAATGGAAAACCAATGTGGTCCATTGAGCCTATTTCAGCCATGACTGGAGTGTGTTTGACAGGTCATTCCAAACGTTTCCGTGGTCATTACGTTAACGGGAACAACCTAATGGCACAAGCAAGAGTGGGAAAGAGTCACCAGAGTAAAATTAAAGCAATCAAGCAAGATTTAAGTGACTAAGTGGATTTTGCACATCTCAAACACAAGAAATAGATATCCTCACGTGGGTGGGGCATGTGTGTTGCTATTGAATCAGGTCCATCCTGCCCATGTAATCTTATCCATTACGACCTAGAAGTAAAAACTAGATCCTAGATCAGCACTCCTGCTCTGAGACATTTTATGACTAATGTCCCAGAACTACAGCTAATAATACAATACCATGTCCAAAGAGAAATGACACATGCTGAAACAATAACTGCTGTTTTCCCAGCAACGATTGCGATGAGTTGAGTCAGTGTACACAGAAGCATAGAAAGACGAGAATAGGAGAGGTGACAATAGAACGTGTATGTGAGAGATAATACTGTAGGTGCATTAGCCCCATATGGATTTGTTGGCTGAGAGTGTGATGAGTGAGGATCTCAAAGCTTCGATGCTCCAGCTAGGTGACACTTCATCATTATGATCTATTATGATCATGAGTGTCTGAGCGATTCTGTGTGTGAATGTGTGTGCTTCCGTGTATGTTTGTGGTGCGTGCGTGTCTGCCATCTCATTGAGAATTCCCTGCAGGCTATACAGCCATCTGGTGTGGCGCGGTTGCCTTCCACTCAGCACATTTAGGTCATAACTATACCCTCTCAACTTTCTACGTAAAAACACTAGCGGGTGTTCATTATTGTTTTGTTTTTGTGTATGTGGGTTCGTGCATTTATATCGGTCGGATGTGTTGTAGTGGTGTAACTGTTAGTGATCATAATGTCTGATTCCTTGTCAGCAGCACATTCATTTTCTCTGATGGTGCTTAACTAAAATGAGCATCATTTAATCTCACAGTGGGATTATGTTAATTGTGGTGGTGGATGAAAATAATCCCCCACACACACAACACCCCCGACAACCCCATCCCTTCATCATTCCTACATTGCTGATACCAAGTCACCACCAATACCAGAAGGACAACCGACTCTGCAGTACATCACCAATCAGGTGGCCAGACGGAAGCCACTCCTCAGGAAAAAGCACATAACAGCCCACTTGGAGTATGCCAAAAAGCACCTAAAGGAACCAAGATTGAACTCTTTGACCTGAATGCCAAGCGTCATGTCTGGTGGAAACCAAGCACCGCTTATCACCTGGCCAATACCATCACTACGGTGAAGCACGGTGGTGGCAGCATCATGCTGTTGGGATGTTTTTCAGTGGCAGGGAATGGGAGACTAGTCAGGATCGAGGGAAAGATGAACAGAGCAAAGTACAGAGAGATCCTTGGTGAAAACCTGCTCCAGAGCACTCAGGACCTCTGACTGCGGCAACGACCCTAAGCACACAGCCAAAACAACACAGGAGTGGCTTCCTGACAAGTTTCTGCATGTCCTTGAGCGGCCCAGCCATAGCCCGGACTTGAACCCAATCTAACATCTCTAGAAAAACCTGATAATAGCTGTGCAGCGACGTTCCCCATCCAACCTGACAGAGCTTGAGAGGATCTGCAGAGAAGAATGTGAGAAACTTCCCAAATACAGGTGTGCCAAGCTTTTAGCATCATACCAAAGTAGACTCAAGGCTGTAATCACTGCGAAAGGTGCTTCAACAGATTAAAGGATCTGAATACTTATGTAAATGTGATTTTTCTGTTAATTAAAAAAATGTTTTTGCTAAAATTTAAAAAAAATGTGTTTTTGCTTTGTCATTATGGGTTGTATGTAGATTGATGAGTGGGAAAAAAACACATTTAATCAATTTTAGAATAAGGCTGTAATGTTACAAGTTGTGGAAAAAGTCAAGTGGTCTGAATACTTTCTGAATGCACTGTATCACTACCGTCAACAGACTTTTTGATGGGAATTTTTGTATTGTGTTCACTTGATTTTCAGGGGGCACAAACATTTTTGGCTAAGGGTTAGTTAACAAAGGAGTAAAACAATGTTATATTTTAGATTATGATGGGGTTAAGATTAGCAAAATTTGAGGTATTCAGAATCATAAGTGCATAAGTGCTTCATATATCACTCATTTGCATTATCAAAACTGTCAAATAGGGACTTTTAAGAAACTGTATGAGACCGATTTGAATTCAGTAGTATTTCACTGTGGACTAAGATTAGCCCATTTGTAAATCATTAGCCTCAAGGAACACTTCTCTCTAATTAAAGGGAAAATGGCTAGTTCAATGCATGAAACCGAGAGAGCCATCTAAGAGACAGATCACTGGGTGCCTAAAGGCACCAATCCCCAACCATCCTCTGACTACAAATGAGGCAAAGCAACAACAACAAAAAAACACAATTTATATTGGGTCAAACTGAACTAAATGAATTTTTTATGAAATACATAGATTTCTTTGAACAAGCTTTTTTTCCCAGATACTTTTGATTTCACGCTCCATTGATGATAGGTGGCTCTTTCAAAAATGTATGCACTGAGCACAGCACTGCACCACTAGGATTGGAACACAGATACTGTATGTTCTAATTAACATCTTCCTCGCCTTACACCACACATGCTTTTAGAACATGGTGCTGGAATAGTAGTGCTTGGATTGGAAGGTGGGGGGTTGTCCATGGACACCCTTGGCAACAGTAACTTGGAAACAGAAGAAGTTATTCATCCATGAGGGTTTGTTTTAGCATTAATGCATGTTGGTAGGTTTTATCTGGTGGGAGAACTTGCTGAGAAGACATCATGCCTTATTGGAGTGAAGGAATTCAGAATGTGTTGAATAAATGCATAATTACGGTAATGATATGGGGCATGGTTCTGAATGGAGCTCACTCTGAGGGGTTGGATACACTCTTTAAAAAAAGGGTTCCAAAAGAGTTATTTGGCTGTCCCTATAGAATAACCCTTTTTGGTTCCAGGTATAACCTTTTTAGTTCCAGGTTGAACTCTTTTGGGTACCATGTAGAACCCTCTGTAGAAAGGGTTCTACATGAACCCAAAAGGAAAGTTCTACATGGAACCCAAAAGGGTTCTACCTAGGGCTGTTAGTGACCAAGGACATCAACCACCCCGCTATCATCCAGATGGCGAGGTCAGTACAGGTGCATCAAAGCTGGGACCGAGAGACTGAAAAACAGCTTTTATCTCATGGCCATCAAACTGTTAAGCAGCCATCACTAGCACATTAGAGGCTGCTGCCTATAGGCATAGACTAGAAATCACTGGCCACTTTAAGAAATAGAACACTAGTCACTTTAATAATGTTTACATATCAGGCATTACTCATTTCATATGTATATACTGTTTCCTATACTATTCTACTGTATCTTAGTCCGTTCCACTCTGACATCACTCTTCCATATGCATATAGTCTTAATTAATTCCTACTTAGATTTGTGTGTATTGGGTATATGTTGTGCAATTTGCTAGATATTACTTGTTAGATATTACTGCACTGTCGGAGCTAGAAGCACAAGCATTTCACTACACCCACAATAACGTCTGCTAATCAAGTGATGTGACCAATAACATTTGATTTGATTTGTATTACTGCTTCACCGGCAGTCACGGTAATTAGGCTTCTCCAAACTTCTACCAAACTTGCTAAATGCCTGCTACTCATCACTCTACTGTCCCTCTAATCAATATTAAATCAAGAATAGTCTGATGGGTGACAATATTGGCCTATCACTTGTGAATGATATATTATCACTTGTGAATGATGCCCAGTTTGAGTGCAGTAAGGCAAGAAACAGTACATGCCTTTTTTGGTGACTTTTTCAAATCATAGTTGCAAACCTAATGTAGCCTAGCCCATATGTTTTGATCTGGTTTGTATCACAACTAAAGTGGCCAAATGAACTTCTTAAAATTAAGCACATTAACCACTTTACAATGGGTGTAGAGCCTATCTGGAATACATATGCAGCGCGTGAGTTTCAAATTTGGGGAAGACAATTTTCGCCATTAAAATGCACTTTTATAATAAAAGCATTACATGCATTATGGCATTTGAGGTCACTTTTGAGAATGGTATTTTACAGCTAATTGATTGCTTATAGCCTACTGCTGTGTGTGCATTGCTGCACTTATAATGTAATAGTTGATCAACATTTTAAGTTAAACGTTCTGATCTGTTGTGTCAGCTTCATTGCTTAAAACAGTTTTTTTATGTTAATGGTTGTAATATTTGGGATCTATCCTATCCCACAAGTGTCTCAGACTATGTTTGGAATATTTATTTCTCACACAGAATAGAATAGTTTGGGCCTCCCGAGTGGCGCAGCAGTCTAAGGCACTGCTTCACAGTGCTCGATGTGTCACTACAAATCCGGGTTTGATCCCGGGCTGTGTCGCAGCCGGCCGCAACCTGGAGACCCATGAGGCGGCACACAATTGGCTAAGCGTCGTCTGGGTTAGGGGAGGGTTTGGCCGGCAGGGATGTCTTTGTTCCATCGCGCACTAGAGACTCCTGTTGGATATCATGAAATTGGGGAGAAAAAGGGTTAAAAAAATAGAATACAATAGGTCAACTTTTGTACGATGTGGGATAGTAGATTGACAAAAGGTAGCGCTTTTGCGGTTCGTTAGGCCTACTCATCTTGTTGGCTGACGAACATTATATGTGGACAAATCTTCCAATATCTTCAATATGCACCTCGGAATTGGATGAGGGCATCCCGAGTGGCACAGGGGTCTAAGGCACTGCATGGCAGTGCTAGCTGTGCCACTAGTGATTCTGGGTTCGAGTCCAGGCTCTGTCGCAGCCAGCCACGACCAGGAGACCAATGGGGCAACGCACAATTGGCCCAGCGTCGTCCGGGTTAGGGGAGGGTTTGGCCTGCAGGGATGTCCTTGTCCCATCGCGCACTAGCAACTCCTGTGGTGGGCCGGGTACAGTACACACTGACACGGTCGCCAGGTGCATGGTGTTTCCTCTGACACATTGGTGTGGCTGGCTTCCGGGTTAAGTGGGCATTGTGTCAAGAAGCAGTGCTGCTTGGTTGGGTTGTGTTTCGGAGGACACACAGCTCTTGACCTTCGCATCTTCCGAGTCCGTATGGGAGTTGCAGTGATGGGACAAAACTGTAAGACCTAATATGAGGACATCTCAGAGTATCAAGATATGGTATCAAGATGGCACCAAAGAACATGGCTGACGTTTTACATTCTCCCAACCAATTGTGCAATTTGGTTATTTTTTTGCGAGTTGTTTAACTTATTTTTTAACTTATTGTGGACATAATGTTGCTGCTACCATCTGTTATGACCTGAAATAACTTTGGAACATCACAAAAGCGATTACTCACCGCAGACTGGAAGAAACTGTTTCCTTTAACGAGTCGGACGAGAAGGATATCCTGCTTTCACTGGAACAGGCTCAGATCCACGCCTTTTGCGTGAAGAAAAGACGGACGCAGGGGACGCAGATCGGGGATCCATCTGAGTAGCCGGAGGTGAGCCAGTGAACTCCCAATGCCTTCCATTCTCCTTGCTAACATGCAATCATTACAAAATAAAATTGATGACCTACTATTAAGATTATCCTACCAACGAGACATTAAAAACTCTAACATCTTGTGGCTGAACGAAGAAACGGAAAATATACTGTAGAGCTGGCATGATTTTCCATGTACCGGCAGAACAGAGACGCTACCTCTGGTATGACGAAGGGTGGGGGTGTGTGTCTTTTTGTCAATAACAGCTGGTGCGCGATGTCTAATATTAAAGAAGTCTTGAGGTATTGCTCGCCTGAGGTAGTGTACCTTATGATAAGATGTCGACCACACTATCTACCAAGAGAGTTCTCATCTGTATTATTCGTAGCCATCTATTTACCACCACAAAGCGAAGCTGGCACTAAGACTGCTTCAACCAACTCTATAAGGACATAATCAAAGACGAAAATGCTCACTCAGAAGCGGCGCTGCTAGTGGCTGGGGCTTTAATGCAGGCAAACTTAAATCAGTTTAACCAAATTTTTACCAGAATTTCACATGTGCAACCAGGGAAAAAAAATCTTAGGCCACCTTTACTCCACACACAGGGACGCGTCCAAAGCTTTCCCCCGCCCTCCTTGGCAAATCTGACCACAATTCTATCCTCCTGATTCCTGCTTACAAGCAAAAACTAAAGCAGGAAGTACCAGTGACTCTCTCAATATGGAAGTGGTCAGATGACGTGGATACAACAATACAGGACTGTGTTGCTAGCACAGACTGGAATATGTTCCGGGATTCATCCAATGGCATTGAGGAATACACCACCATCGGCTTCATCAATAAGTGCATCGATGACGTCGTCCCCACAGTGACTGTACGTACATAACCCCACCAGAAGCCATGGATTACAGGCAACATCTGCATGGAGCTAAAGGCTAGAGCTGCTGCTTTCAAGGAGCGGAAGACTAATCCGGGCACCTATAAGAAATCCCACTATGCCCTCAGACGAACCATCAAACAAGCAAAGCGTCAATACAGGATTAAGATTGAATCCTACTACACCTGCTCTGACGCTCGTCGGATGTGGCAGGGCTTGAAAACTATTACGGACTACAAAGGGAAACCCAGACACGAGCTGCCCTGTGACGCGAGCCTACCAGATGAGCTAAATGCATTTTATGCTCGCTTCGAGGCAAGCAACACTGAAGCATGCACGAGAGCACCAGCTGTTCTGGATGACTGTGTGATAACGCTCTTGATAGCCGATGTGAACAAAACCTTTAAACATGTCAACATTCACAAAGCCGCTGGGCCAGACGTATTACCAGGACGTACACTCAAAGCATGCGCGGACCAACTGTCAAGTGTCTTCACTGACATTTTCAACCTCTCCCTGACCGAGTCTGTAATACCTACATGTTTCAAGCAGACTACCATAGTCCCTGTGCAGAAGAAAGCAAAAGTAACCTGCCTAAATGATTACCGCCCCGTGGCACTCACGTCGTTAGCCATGAAATGCACATCAACAGTATCCTCCTGGATACCCTAGACCCACTCCAATTCGCATACCGCCCCAACAGATCCACAGATGACGCAATCTCAATCACACTCCACACCACCCTTTCTCACCTGGACAAAAGGAACACCTAAGTGAGAATGCTGTTCATTGACTATAGTTCAGTGTTCAACAACATAGTGCCCAGGAAGCTCATCACTAAGCTAAGGACTCTGGCACTAAACACCTCCCTCTGTACCTGGATCCTGAACTTCCTGACGGGCCACCCCCAGGTGGTAAGAGTAGGCAACAACACGTCTGCCACGCTGATCCTTAACACTGGGGCCCCACAGGGGTTTGTCCCCTCCTGTATTCCCTGTTCACTCACAACTGTGTGGCCAAACACGACTCCAACATCATCATTAAGTTTGCTGACAACACAACAGTGGTAGGCCTGATCACTGACAACGATGAGACAGCCTATAGAGAGGTCAGAGAACTGGCAGTGTGGTGCCAGGACAACAACCTCTCCCTCAATGTGAGCAAGACAAAGGAGCTGATCGTGAACTACAGGAAAAGGCGGGCCGAACAGGCCCCCATTAACGTCGACATGGCTGGAGCGGGTCGAGAGTTTCAAGTTCCTTGGTGTCCACATCACCAACGAACTATCATGGTCCAAACATACCTAGAACTATCATGGTCCAAACATACCTAGTCATGAAGAGGGCATGACAAAACCTTTCCCCCCTCAGGAGACTGAAAAGATTTGGCATGGGCCCCCAGATCCTCAAAAGGTTCTAGAGCTGCACCATCGAGAGCATCCTGACCGGTTGTATCACCACCTGGTATGGCAACTGCTCAGCAGCTGACCGTAAGGCGCTACCGAGGGTAGTAGGAACGGCCCAGTACATCACTGGGGCCAAGCTTCCTGTCATCCATTACCTATATAATAGCCGATGTCAGAGACTCCAGTCACCCAAGTTATAGACTGTTGTCTCTGCTACCGCACGGAAAGCAGTACTGGAGTGCCAAGTCTAGGACCAAAAGGCTCCTCAACAGCTTCTACCCCCAAGCCATTAGACTGCTGAACAATTCATAAAAATCACCACCGGACAATTTACATTGATCCCCCCCCCCCCCTTGTACACTGCTGCTACTCGCTGTTTGTTTGTTACCTATGCATAGTCACTTCACCCCACCTACATGTACAGATTACCTCAACTAACCTGTACCCCTGCACACTGACTTGGTACCGGTGCCCCCAGTATATAGCCCCGTTATTGTTATTCTTATTGTGTTACTTTTTATTATTACTTTTTATTTGATCCTACTTGGTAAATATTTTCTTCTACTTGAACTGCGCTGTTGGTTAAGGGCTTGTAAGTAAGCATTTCACGGTGAAGTCTACACTTGTTGTATTCGGCACGTGTGGCAAATAAAGCCTGATTTGAGTATGCTATTCTGTTCTTCTGAAATATATTACATTTTCTTCATTTCATGTTTGCTTGACAATCACCGGCTGACATAATTTCATGACTGCCACATGGCTAGTTCCACCTCGAAATAAAAAGGGTTCTTCAGAGGGGACAGCCAAAGAACCATTTAAGGTTATGGATAGCATTTATTTTTGAAGAGAGTGGTGTAGGCATGAGGAGTTGACAAGTGATATGGCTTACTTCTGTTGTCATAACATCCACTGCTCAACCCACCCACTACCGTTCTACGTATTGAGCTGATAACAACTACCAGAGTGTTTTGTTCCAACAGTTGTGTTTGTTGGACTATTTTTGTCCATGTATTTGTTTTTATTTATCCAGGTGACTGGGGCAACATTACAGTCAATCAAGGTGTGAGTAATATACCTTGTATGTACCTCCACTGTGTGTCCGTGTCGTGGGAGTTTTAAGTGAGCGGTAAAAATGGAAAGGCCATTTTGAACATCTCCAGGGACCGGTTGCACCAGTTGGGCATAACAAAGTTGGTCTTAAATGTTAGGTGGGCTGTAGCTACATCCCACTTTGGGATCAGAATTAACACCTGTTGCGTCAACCAAAAAAAAAGCTAGGCCCAGCGTAAGCAATGCATGTTCATGAGATCTGATGCTTCATAATGGTGTTTTCTAGGCAGCGGCCATTACCAGGCTGTTATTTTCCTCGTGGCAGAGGCATTTCCCTTCGCCAATCACTTGGCAAAGCCCACCACTATTCATGTTTGTTTTAATAACCACAACTGGATGGATCAATTGTCACGTTCTGACCATCGTTCGTATGTGTTTTCCTTGTTTTAGTGTTGGTCAGGACGTGAGCTGGGTGGGCATTCTATGTTGTGTGTCTGGTTTGTCTATTTCTGTGTTTGGCCTGATATGGTTCTCAATCAGAGGCAGGTGTTAGTCATTGTCTCTGATTGGGAACCATATTTAGGTAGCCTGTTTTGTGTTGGGTTTTGTGGGTGATTGTTCCTGTCTCTGTGTTTTGCACCAGATAGGGCTGTTTTTGGTTTTCCACGTTTATCGTTTTTGTTAGTTTATTCATGTCTAGTGTCTTTATTAAAAAACATGAATAACCACCAGGCTGAATTTTGGTCCGCCTCTCTTTCACCAGAAGAAAACCGTTACAGAATCACCCACCACAACAGGACCAAGCGGCGTGGTAACGGGCAACAGCAGGAGAGGCAGCAATGTATGGACTATACTACTTGGGAGGAAATAGACAGGTGGGCGGTTGACCCAGGAGGAGTGCCGGAGCCTGCCTGGGATTCGCTGGAGCAGTGCGAAGAGGGGTATAGAAGAATGGAGTTGGCGAAGCTAGCACGGCAGAGTGGATGGAAGCCCGAGAGTCAGCCCAAAACAATTATTGGGGGGGGCACAGGGGGATTGTGGCAGTCAGGAGTCAGACCTGAGCCAACTCCCCCCGCTTATCGTGAGGAGCCAAGGAGGAGCTCAGAACCGGAGCTGGTGTTGGAGGTGAGCGAAGCAGAGACTGTGAAGGAGTTAATGGGGAAATTGGAGGAGAGAGATATGAGGGAGTTGCTGTGTTGGTGCATGAGACACGGAATTCGCCCGACGGAGCGTGTCCGGGATTTGATGACACCTGGGTCAGCTCTCCATACTCGTCCTGAGGTGCGTGCTAGTTGCCTGGTGAAGACTGTGCCAGCCTCACGCACCAGGCCTCCTGTGCATCACCCTAGCCTTACACGTCCTGTGCCATCTCAGCACTACAGTGCTCCTAGCAGTGCTAACCGTGGCGAGCGTGGTGCTGGTCAGGCACCGTGTTATGCGGTGGTTCGCACGGTGTCCCCAGTACGCGTGCTTAGCCTGGTGCTCTACATCCCAGCTTCCCACATCTGCTGGGCTAGGGGGAAGATCCAGCCAGGGCGGTTAGTGCCAGCCCTGCTCTCAAGATCTCCAGTACGCCTTCACGGTCCGGTCCATCCAGTGCCACCTCCACACACCAGCCCTCCGGTGGCAGCTCCCCGCACCAGGCTTCCTGTGCGTGTCCTCGGCCCAGTACCACCAGTGCCAGCACCATGCATCAGGCCTACAGTGCGTCCCGCCTGTCCAGCGCTGCCGGAGCCTTCCTCCTCTCCAGCGCAGCCGGAGTCTCCCGCCAGTCTGCCCAGCGCCGCCAGTGCCGCCAGTCTGCCCAGCGCCGCCAGTCTGCCCAGCGCCGCCAGTGCCGCCAGTGCCGCCAGTCTGCCCAGCGCCGCCAGTGCAGCCAGTCTGCCCAGCGCCGCCAGTGCCGCCAGTCTGCCCAGTGCCGCCAGTGTGCCCAGGGCCGCCAGTGTGCCCAGGGCCGCCAGTGCCGCCAGTCTGCCCAGCGCCACCAGTGCCGCCAGTCTGCCCAGCGCCGCCAGTGCCGCCAGTCTGCCCAGCGCCACCAGTGCCGCCAGTGTGCCCAGGGCCGCCAGTGCCGCCAGTCTGCCCAGCGCCACCAGTGCCGCCAGTCTGCCCAGCGCCGCCAGTGCCGCCAGTCTGCCCAGCGCCGCCAGTGCAGCCAGTCTGCCCAGCGCCGCCAGTGCCGCCAGTCTGCCCAGTGCCGCCAGTGTGCCCAGGGCCGCCAGTGCCGCCAGTCTGCCCAGCGCCGCCAGTGCCGCCAGTCTGCCCAGCGCCGCCAGTCTGCCCAGCGCCGCCAGTGCCACCAGTGCCGCCAGTCTGCCCAGCGCTGCCAGTGCAGCCAGTCTGCCCAGCGCCGCCAGTGCCGCCAGTCTGCCCAGTGCCGCCAGTGTGCCCAGGGCCGCCAGTGTGCCCAGGGCCGCCAGTGCCGCCAGTCTGCCCAGCGCCACCAGTGCCGCCAGTCTGCCCAGCGCCGCCAGTGCCGCCAGTCTGCCCAGCGCCACCAGTGCCGCCAGTGTGCCCAGGGCCGCCAGTGCCGCCAGTCTGCCCAGCGCCACCAGTGCCGCCAGTCTGCCCAGCGCCGCCAGTGCCGCCAGTCTGCCCAGCGCCGCCAGTGCAGCCAGTCTGCCCAGCGCCGCCAGTGCCGCCAGTCTGCCCAGTGCCGCCAGTGTGCCCAGGGCCGCCAGTGCCGCCAGTCTGCCCAGCGCCACCAGTGCCGCCAGTCTGCCCAGCGCCGCCAGTGCCGCCAGTCTGCCCAGCGCCGCAAGTGCCGCCAGTCTGCCAGGATCAGTTAGATCCGCCAGTCAGCCAGGATCCGCCAGTCTGCCAGGATCCACCAGTCAGCCAGGATCTGCCAGAACTGCCAGTCAGCCAGGATCCGCCAGTCAGCCAGGATCCGCCAGTCAGCCAGGATCCGCCATTCAGCCAGGGTCTGCCAGGATCTGCCAGTCTGCCAGGATCCGCCAGTCTGCCAGGATCTGCCATTCAGCCAGGATCTGCCAGTCAGCCAGGATCTGCCGGAACCACCAGCCAGCCAGGATCTGCTAGATCCATCAACCTGCCCGAGCTTCCCCTCAGTCCCGAGCTTCCCCTCAGTCCCGAGCTTCCCCTCAGTCCCGAGCTTCCCCTCAGTCCCGAGCTTCCCCTCAGTCCCGAGCTTCCCCTCATTCCTGAGCTACCTCAGTCTGGAGCTGCCCCTCAGTCCCGTGGGGCCTGTTAGGTTTCCTAGGCCAAGGTTAGCGGCGAGGGTCGCCACTCAAGGGACGCTAAGGAGGTGGACTAAGACAATTATGGAGTGGGGTCCACGTCCAGCGCCAGAGCCGCCACCGCGGACAGATGCCCACCCAGACCCTCCCCTATAGGTTTAGGTTGTGCGTTCGGAGTCCGCACCTTGGGGGGTTCTGTCACGTTCTGACCATCGTTCGTATGTGTTTTCCTTGTTTTAGTGTTGGTCAGGACGTGAGCTGGGTGGGCATTCTATGTTGTGTGTCTGGTTTGTCTATTTCTATGTTTGGCCTGATATGGTTCTCAATCAGAGGCAGGTGTTAGTCATTGTCTGATTGGGAACCATATTTAGGTAGCCTGTTTTGTGTTGGGTTTTGTGGGTGATTGTTCCTGTCTCTGTGTTTTGCACCAGATAGGGCTGTTTTTGGTTTTCCACATTTATTGTTTTTGTTAGTTTATTCATGTCTAGTGTCTTTATTAAAAAACATGAATAACCACCACGCTGAATTTTGGTCCGCCTCTCTTTCACCAGAAGAAAACCGTTACATCAATAAATAATTGCTGTGAGAATGAATGACGATAATATTGGAATAAAGTAGGCTAATGCCATTGAAGGCATGCATCAAGTTGTTGCTTATTGAAACTCCCAAAGTCATCCAACCGTTTAAAATAATTTAAAGAAATGTGTGGTCAACCTTAATTTAAGCACAGTTTTGATGGGCTTGGGGATTCATCTTGAAAAATCAATCACTGTCAGATTTTTGTTTTCACTGAATCGTCATTTGGATATTTGGTTACAATTAGACTGGGAAAATGTTAGCTATATAGTGCTGATGGTAATCTTTAGTCTGTCTAGTTTGCTCATGTATTAGCACTGATCAGAACATTTTGCTACATGTTATGTAGCCTAGTATAACAAGTGGATTATTTTGCTCTTTAGTAGCCTAGTATATATCCCAACCAAAAGCCCTCGACTTGTCTGATAATCAATCAATGATGATTCTGAGTGGAAGGGATCAACTGAAATCACTCCACCTGAAATCTCACAGGACTGTGGGATTAAACCACCTCGTCTCCAGAGGCCCACCCACTCTACAGCTTCAGGATCATAAAGGATTAGAGTACACACACACACACACACACAAACACACACTCCTGGATTTGTCATTCATGTCTCTGGATTAATGAATGCAATGCAAAAAGTATATTTTAATATATTACCAGTATACTAAAGTACATTTAAATATACTACAAATTCAAATAATATACTTCAAATATGAGATGTTCTTTTCTAGTATATCTTAAGCATACTATAAATATACTATCATCACACTTCAATGCACTTATTAAAAGTGTACTTTCAATATTTTAATATACTATAAATATACTATCATAAACTGCCAATACACTTCTTAAAAGTGTACTTTAAATTAATTGTTTTTTATTCTTTATGTATACTATAAATATACTATCATCAACCTTCAATACATTTATTAAACGTGTACTTTAAATGCATTGTTTTACATTTTTTTGTTCACTATTATTATGCTTAAACACACCCATTAAAAGTGTACTTCAATGTCATGCTTTAATTGTAATTTAGTATATTCATTCAAAATACACTTGGAGTTGTTTTTTTGGTTGAAGCAACTATATTATTTTATGAAACTCTGCTTGTGATTGATCAAGCACACTATAAGTATAATTTCAGTGTCAATAAGGTGTTTTAAAGTACTTTCTGAAATCCACAAAAGGGAACATCCACAGCTGAGGAACATGCTTCCTGAGAGTATACTCAAGAAAATATACTTAAAATATACTTTTTTGAAAGAATGCTTAACTTAAATGTGATGAGTCCAAATGTGAGATTTTTGGTTCCAACCATCATGTCTTTGTGAGACACAGAGTAGGTGAACGAATGATCTCCGCATGTGTGGTTCCCACCGTGAAGCATGGAAGAGGAGGTGTGATGGTGCTTTGCTGGTGACACCGTCTGTGATTTATTTAGAATTCAAGGCACACTTAACCAGCATGGCTACCACAGCATTCTGCAGCGATACGCCATTCCATTGGATTTCCTGTTAATGGGACTATCATTTGTTTTTCAACAGGACAATGACCCAATACACCTCCAGGCTGAGTAAGGGATATTTGACAAAGAACCTAAAATATAAAAAATATTTTGATTTGTTTTAACACTTTTTTTTGGTTCTACATGATTCCATTCGTTTTATTTCATAGTTTTGATGTCTTCACTATTATTCTACAATGTGGAAAATAGTACAAATGAAGAAAAATCCTGGAATGAGTAGGTGTGTCCAAACTTTTGACTGGTACTATATTTCACCTATTTTGAACATTCTGTCATAAAGAGCACATGTTCAACTTCATAAGAATGTAATATAATCGGCTTAAAAAATGCAATATTGGTACTCTATTTCTACTTAAATTATGAAAAGGATGCAAAACTTTTCATGGAACAACCCAGGGATGTCCTGTCTTAGGTAATGTTCAATAGGGAACACAGCAGCAAACTGTTTCAAAACATTGTGCAACAGATCCCCAAAAATTGGACGAGTTCAGATTGTACCTCAAGCCATTTCAGTCCGTTGTGCCAAATGAACACAACCCCGGTGTGCTAGAAACACACCTGCCGCACGCTCTGCTTCAGGCTGCTGGCTGCATGTAGCGAAGCACGTCCAGGTGCGATGGCCGGGAAGTACATGCTGTCATAAAGGCTATTACCTTAGCTACCTGCCTCAGGGTTAACTTTTATTACACCCATTCCTATTAAATGCTAAATACACTGTCGCCCTGACAACGCTGTGGTTTCGACGACTAATGCAGGATTTATGTCAGGCGAGCATGGCATTTTGTTTTTATCCAGAGTGCGGTAGGCTAGCGATATTGATGGGGCACAGGGATGAGAGTGGGAGTGATGACAGAGAAAATAGATCCATTTGCTCTGTCCCAGGGGTTTTATCATGTAACCATTCGTTTCACCTGACTGGCTGAGTTCATCCAGATCAGTGGGCAGGAGCTGCCCCGGAGGCAGCAAGGCCTAAACTAAACATTAAAAATCAATCATCCCACCAGGCAGAATCAGACTGAGCCAAGGTGAACCAGACTTGACCAGCTTGACCCTATGGAGTTTGGGTTGAAAAAGCATTCAAATCCAGATTTCGTAAAGTGCTTGTCAAAATTTCATTGTCACAGAAGGCTCAGCCAAAATATCTGTGTTCTAAATCCTTTCACCAAGTAAGCTATTATAAGAATATTTTGAAGATAAATACACAACGCAGAGGACAAGAGGACTAAAAACTAACAAATTGTAAATAGGAGTTGGGTTTCAGTTCAACATCTGTTAGAATCTGTGGAATGTCACTCCTGAACTCAGAGCGACGTGTGCTACGTGTGCCACGTTTTCATTGGTCTGTACATTGAGTCGGGAGCAGGATACTGGTTATTTGGCCATTGGCCAAGTTGTTCTGCAAAGACTTCTGATTGGTCAACCCCAGGCTAGGGTGGGGGGTTATAAATGGCATCCTGTTCCTTTGTTCGGTGGGGAAAAGCTGAGGACAGGGGAGACTGGACATCTGAACATATACCACCCAGCATAACATCTTGATTTGTCCTCTCTGAATAAACCTATTTTTCTCCCCCCGATTTGCTTTGGAGTTTGTGTTACTGATGAATAACATAAATTGATAACACATTGGTTTGACAGGATAGAGGAAAACCATGTAAGGTTTAACCAATCTTTTACCAGGGATGTAAGAGTTGCCAGAAAGAATTTGACTTCAAATTATACAGTAGTTGTTATGCATTATTACAGTAGCCACTCACTTTGCATTACTGTAGCTTTAGTGTTAAAGAGCCACTCTATGCCACTGTAACTTCAGTGTTATACTGAATGACTTTTCATGACTGGATCCTTGATTTAGAGCTATATCTGGACATAGTTTGTTGACTCCGGGGATTAAACCATCCTTAGCTGAAAAGCTAATCTGCCATTTATGGATCTATTCCCTGTGTTTTTATGAGTTCCATTTGGTGACAGGGGATATAGCTTAGCACTGGTGTAACGGATGTGAAACGGCTAGCTTAGTTAGCGGTGGTGCGCGCTAAATAGCGTTTCAATCGGTGACGTCACTTGCTCTGAGACCTTGAAGTACTAGTTCCCCTTGCTCTGCAAGGGCCGCGGCTTTTGTGGAGCGATGGGTAACGATGCTTCGTGGGTGACTGTTGTTGACGTGTGCAGAGGGTCCCTGGTTCGCGCCCGGGTCTGGGCGAGGGGACGGTCTAAAGTTATACTGTTACACTGGCACTGCCAGATGGGCACATCACTGATCCACCTCCCTGGGGAAAGGACTGGTGACATCCTGACGCAAGGTACTAGCCACCTACTTCCGTCTCCTCCACCACACCTCACTGCTGAATGTTGCAGTCCCCCCCCCACACACACATGGGCTATTTAAAACAAAGGCCCTATATCCAGCAAACTGTCAAAACAGTTAAATATCTGTCACGCCCTGACCTTAGAGAGCTTTTTATGTCTCTATTTTGGTTTGGTCAGGGTGTGATTTGGGTGGGCATTCTATGTTTTATTTTCTATGTTTTTGTATTTCTTTGTTTTGGCCGGATATGGTTCTCAATCAGGGACAGCTGTCATTTGTTGTCTCTGATTGGGAATCATACTTAGGTAGCCTTTTTCCCTTTGTTATTTGTGGGAAATTGACTTTGTTAGTGGCACGATAGCCCTCTTAAGCTTCACGGTCGTTTCTACTTGTGGGTAGAAGCTGTTCAGGGTCCTGTTGGCTCCAGACTTGGTGCATCGGTAACACTTGCCCTGGAGGTAGCAGAGAGAACAGTCTATGACTTGGGTCTTTGACAATTTTTAGGGCCTTCCTTTGACACTGCCTGGTATAGAGGCCCTGGAAGGCATGGAGCTCGGCCTAAGTGATGGACTGGGCTGTACGCATTCTCCTCTGTAACACCTTGTAGTCGGATGGCAAGCAGTGATGCAGCCAGTTAAGATGCTCTCAATGGTGCAGCTGTAGATGTTTTTGAGGATCTGAGGGCCCATGCCAAATCTTTTCAGCCTCCTGAGAGGGAAGAGGCTATGTCGTGCCTTCGTCATGACTGTTGGTGTGTGTGGTCCATAATAATACAGCCCAGTTGATGTGAATGGGCGAATGCTCGGCCCTCCGTTTCCTGTAGTCCACCATCAGCTCCTTTGTCTTGCTGACTTTGAGGGAGAGGTTGTTGTCCTGGCACTACACTGCCAGGTCACTTACCTCATCCCTATAGGCCAGGGATGGACTATAGGGAGGAGTCCATCCTTGGCGGTGACCATCGGATCAATCCCCCCTCCTTTTGGAAGGTTCTCTCATCTCCACAGAGGAACCCTGGAGCTCTGTCAGAGTGACCATCGGGATCTTGGTCACCTCCTTGGCCAAGCCCCTTCTCCTCCAATTGCTCAGTTTGGCTGGGCGGCCAGCTCTAGGAAGAGTCTTGGTGGTTCCAAACTTCTTCAATTTAAGAATGATGGAGGCTACTGTGTTATTGGGGACTTTAATGTATTGGTACCCTTCCTCAGATCTGTGCCTCGACACAATTCTGTCTCGGAGCTTTATGAACAATTCCTTCGACCTCAT